>NC_047656.1:18656689-18770847 GCF_902201215.1 Prunus dulcis | reverse complement strand
CAGGGGGGTTCCAAATCTGAGAGAGAGAGAGAGAGAGAGAGAGAGAGAGAGAGAGAGAGAGAGAGAGAAAAGTCAGATATTTTAAACCCAAACTTCGAAATAATTACGGTTTTGCCACTGGAAGTGTTTTGATCGTAACTTTTTCGTTACAACTCCGATTCAAGCCTACCGCATGTCTACGAATTCGTCTCAGTACCACCTACCCAAAAATACCAGTCACTGCCCCAAACACTTTTCGGGCAAGAAGAAAATGACCAATTTACCCCTACCCTAAGGGTAAATTCGTAAATTCACTTATTTAATTTAAAATAGGAATTAAATTCGGAGTCGGGGTGTTACAGATTAATATTGTAATATTTAACCTTTTTCACCTCCTTCCCTTTCTAATTACAAGTGTTTATCAGAAGTATGACTTACTGTAACTGTTTTGCATTTCTCGAATCTCAATCTAGTCATCTCCATTGTTAGATTGGTGATGTTACTTCATCTTGATGTAGGTTGACACTACCATTACACGGTTTACAATTTGTTTGGAGATTGACAATTTCTTGTTGGATAAGTTCTGTCGTGTACGTTAGATGTGCTCATCTTCGAATTTGTAGGTAAAAGAAGTATATTTCAATTATCCAAACTGATGGACTCGTATTCCACAGAGTCTATGAATAGTTTCTTTTAGTTTTAGTTCAGATTGGATTCTGTTTTACTCAGTGCAAATAATTCATTGCTTTTAATTACAAGTCATTGTTTCAACTGCCAAGATTAGAATTCTATAATAAATCTTTAACTTAAATACTTATTGGAAAATGTCCGATGGTACTAAAATCTACTAACTATGAGCATAACTTAAATAAGGTTATTGGTAAGTCATCTCATTTTAGATTTTTGTTTCATTTGGAAAAGAAGAAAGGATAATAAGTTGCATCAGATCTTGCTGATGATGGTAATTAATATGAAATGATTAATCACTTTTTTAAGTTAAGAGAACAAAATTCTCTCAAGAAAAAGTCAAGAGAAAACGAATTATATATCACATTTGCACTTGTGTACGTTGTTAACAGTTAATTAATGGTACAAAATATCTACGAAAAGAATAGTCCTGCAACAATCATTTTTTATGAGAATTTTGCCCCTCTCAACTTTTAACGGTGAAAAAGAGAGGACTGTTAGAGTTTTGTATAGGTTTTGGAGAAGAAGAGAAAACAATATGCAAGAGGAAAAACCGAGAGCTTAGCTAAAATAAAACTTCTGTATTTTTTGTATATGAATGCTCTTACTTAACTTTCGGGCAAGCACAGTGTGTGCTATATGACCGTTAGAGAAATAGCTGGATTCTCTTACATCACTTGAGAATCACAGCCTTACATCCAAAACTGCCTTCTAAGATCTTTACACGTGGCTATAGCCACTTAACACTAACTGACGCCTCACACTTGCCTATTTTAGAGACTAAGTGAATACACCATTTCAGCTTAGGGACTTTAATCACACTCTCATCAGCTCACCACTTATATTTCAACACTCCCCTTTAAGTTGTGAGCTGATTTCACACCAAGTTTCTCTCTGAGATAGCAGAAACGATCCTTAGCCAATGCCTTAGTAAAAATGTCTGCTAGTTGCTCATTTGTGGGACAATAAATCAGATCCACAGTTCCTTCTTGCAAAGCATCTTTAATAAAATGATACCTCCGATCGATATGTTTTGTTTTCTGATGAAACACAGGATTCCTTGTAATGGCAATGGCTGAAATGTTGTCACAGTGTAGAGGTGTTGCTTCTGCTTGAAGCTCTCCAAAGTCTTCTAGGACAAACCTCAACCAAATAGCTTGTGTTGTTGCTTCAGATGCACTGATGTATTCCGCTTCTGCAGTGGAGAGTGCAACACAATTTTGCTTGACTGAGGCCCAAGCAAACACTCCACTACCAAACGAAAAAGCATATCCAGAAGTGCTCTTGCTATCATCCACTGAACCACTCCAATCACTGTCACAATTGCCAATTAGAACCGCCCCTTTTCCTTTCACATACTCCAGACCATAATCTAGAGTTCCTTTCACATATCTAAGAACACGTTTTGCTGTTCCAAAATGTTTGCTAGTGGGACAATGCATGAACCTTGCTAGCAAACTAGCTGCAAACATAATGTCGGGTCTGGTAGCTGTGAGGTACAGCAGACTTCCAACAATCCTTCTGTAGTGTTCTTCACTTGCCAAGCCACTCCCATCATCTTTACTTAGCTTCTCTGAGGTGACAAGAGGGATAGAAACCGGCTTACACTCATTCAAGCCAAATCTGCTCAACAGAGTTGTTGCATACTTCTTCTGATGAATGAATATGCTTGTTGGTGTTTGAATCACTCCCATTCCCAAGAAATGATGCAAGAGTCCCAGATCAGTCATTTCATACTTCTCTTTCATGTCCTTCTTAAAATCTTCAAGCATTTCAAGATCATTTCCAGTGTAGACTATATCATCTACATAAATGGAAACTATCAAGATATTTTCTGAACCTCTTGCTTTGACATAAAGTGTAGCTTCACTTTGACTCTTTGTAAATCCACACTCAGCAAAATAACCATCAATTTCACTATACCAAGCTCTTGGCGCCTGTTTCAAACCATATAGAGCTTTGTGTAGTTTGTAAACCTTGCTTTCACTTCCTTTTACCACAAAACCTTCCGGCTGGTCTACATACACTTCTTCCTCTAAAATACCATTTAGAAAAGCTGACTTGACATCCAACTGGTACAGCTGCCAACCCTTCTCAGCTGCCAGGGCAATCAAGGTTCGAATAGTGTCTAATCTAGCCACTGGTGCAAACGTTTCATTGTAGTCCACCCCTGGTTTTTGTGAGTATCCCTTGGCCACCAGTCTTGCTTTATTCTTCTGCACTGAGCCATCCAAATTTAGCTTAGTTTTAAACACCCATTTAACTCCAATAACTGGTTTTTCCATAGGTCTGTCAACAAGTTCCCATGTCTTATTCTTTTCTATCATATTCAACTCATCTTTCATTGCCTTCAACCATGATTCCTCCTTCACAGCTTCTTCAAACTTCTCAGGCTCCATTGTGCACAGGTTGCATTGTGCCAAAATGTCATCCAACTTCCTCCATTTCAATGGTGTATGATCGAAGGTCTGAGTGTCTTCCAGCCTACTGCTTTCCTTGCTTGATTCTCCATAGGAAGCTGCTGAGTTTCCAGCAGTGAAAACAGAATTTTGAGGCCCTATAGGTGTCTCAAACGAGTCCACTTGAGAATTTCTAGGCTGCTCCTCAAAGTTCATCATAACCACAGAATTGTCAGACACTTCCTTCCAATTCCAGCTTGTTCCTTCATCAAATACAACATCCCTTGATAAGAGTAGTTTTCTAGTGATAGGATCAAACACTCTATAGCCCTTCTCACATGTTGCATATCCAACAAAAACTCCCCTTGTGCTTTTGGCATCCAATTTCTGTCTATTCTCCTCTGGTTTATGCACAAAACACACACTGCCAAACACTTTTAAATGAGCAACACCTGGTTTTCTGGTGCTATAGGCCTCAAAAGGAGTCTTGTCCCTAAGAGCCTTAGTAGGACATCTATTCAAGATGTACACTGCTGTGTGGACAGCTTCTGCCCACAGATAATAAGGCAGCCCCTTCTCATGCAACATAGCCTTAGCCATCTCTACCACAGTCCTATTTTTTCTCTCTACCACTCCATTTTGCTGGGGTGTGTAAGCCATGGAGAATTGTCTTTGAATCCCTGCTTCTTCACATAGTTTATTGAATTCACTAGAAGTGAACTCACCCCCTCTATCACTTTGAATACATTTCACTTTGTAACCACTTTGCAACTCCACCATAGACTTGAATTTTCGAAAACAATTTAGTGCATCCGACTTGTATCTCAAGAAGTAGACCCAAATCATTCTTGTAAAATCATCTATGAGTAACATGAAATATTTGTTACCTCCTAGAGATTCATTTTGCATTGGTCCACACAAGTCCATGTGTATAAGTTCAAGAGGTGTACTAGCTCTCCATGCTTGATCTTTAGGAAACCACTCTCTGTGTTGTTTTCCTAATTGGCAGCCGTCACACACTCCATTTACAGTTTCCAAATGTGGCAGCCCATGTACCATCCCTTTTTCCTTGAGTTGGTTTAGGCCTTTCAAGTGTAAATGCCCCATTCTTTTATGCCAAACCCAAGTAGAGCTGACTACACCAGCTCTTAGTGCAACAAAATCATTTGAGGGTAATGATAGTGGATAACATCTATTCTTTCTCATTTCCACCTTCATAACAAGGTTCTCAAGAGAAGAACTATCATAGATGCTGCACATGCTGCTCCCAAATACCAAATGATAACCATGTTCATCCATTTGGCCCACACTCAAGAGATTTTCTCTCAAACCAGGCAGATACATGACCTCTCTGATATACTTTGAACCAGAGTTTGTGTCAAGCACCAAAGTGCCCATGCCGGCTATACTTACAAGCTCCCCTGTTGGCATTTGCACCTTGCCTGTGACCTTTGAGTTTATGTCAATTAACAGCTCCTTCTTCCCAGTCATGTGGTTACTGCAGCCACTGTCTACATACCATTCTCCATTTTCACCCTTTTCTGAAATTGCACAGTTTGCAAAAAACAGATTCCCTTTTACTTCTACTTGGCTTGCATTATTTGCTTTCTGTCCTCCTTTGTTTGCAGTGCAGTCTCTGGCCCAATGTCCAAATCTATCACACTTATAGCACTTGGATTGACCCTTATATCTGCATTCTCCATAGTGAAATTTAGAGCAGACTTTGCATTGAGGCTTCATCCCATCTTGCTGCACAGAATGTGATCCATTTGAAGTCTGTCCAGTGCCAGCTTGCTGTGGCTTCTGTCTAGACTCCCATGGTTTGTTGTTTGGCTTCCAACTCTTCTGAGACTTGGCAGAACCAGACTGAGCATTATTCTTGTTCTGCCTCTTTTGATCGATTGAGAAAGAACCAAATGCTTTCTCAGCTATGTCAACATTATGCATGTCAAAACGTTGCTCTTGACTCTTCAATATTGCAGTAACCTCCTGCAATTCAATGGTCTCCAAACTCTTTGTATTTTCAATCACCAAGCAGATGGGATCATAAACTCTACTAAGACTGATTAACACCTTTTGAACCAGCCTCTCGTTTGATAACACCTCTCCAAATGTTTTCATTTGATTTATCAATTCATTTAATCGAGTAAGATATGCAGTAAGTTGTTCACCTTCACGCATCCTCATATACTCAAATTCTCGTCTAAGATTCTGAAGCTTTACAGATCTAACCTGATCACCTCCATGATATTCACTGTAGAGCAGAGTCCAAGCCATTTTTGCCGAATCGGCATTTGCAATCCGAGGGAAGATCTGGTCAGAGACAGCGTTTTGTATGATGCCCAGTGTCTTTGCATCCTTCATGAGCACAGCACACATCTCTGCTTCAGCGTCTTCCTCCGATGATTCTTCAACTTTCTTGGTCTTCATCTTCGAATCAGAGACTGGAATCCCCTTTTCTACCAGACCCCACAGCCCAAGAGATTTGAAGATTGTCACCATCTTGATCCTCCAGAACTCGTAGTTCTCACCGGAAAAGATCGGAGTTCGTACCTCAGAACTTCCAAATCCAGCCATCGTTTGGTCTGAATCTCAGCAGCTTGCTTCTCTTCTCCGATGCTCAGCTGAGCTTCGATTTAAGCTCAGTGACCTTCACAGTTTTACGCCCAGATCAAGACACCGAACCTGGCTCTGAGGCCATGTTAGAGTTTTGTATAGGTTTTGGAGAAGAAGAGAAAACAATGGAGAAGAAGGACATCACAACCAACAGTGTCTCTTTCTTTCTACCTGGTATTAATTTCCAACCCACATTTTCTGCATTGACAATAATACTATTATCCTCATTATACATGAGCAATTTCAGAAACTTTCTCAGGTGTACATGCTTGACCAATACTGCTTAGCGTATAACCCTGACCTTTTTGATGCATAAAGCTCTAAAGTTTATAACTTTTTGCTTTTTAAATTCCTTTCATCTTCTTTGCTAGAAAACCCAGTTGGCCAATTTCCTGATTATACTTGTCCTTGGGGGGGAAATGAGTTTTTTCCCAAAAGGGTTCTTTGGGTTTAAGTCACAAATGCTGTGTTACTGTTTGAATCTAGTAAGAGAGTAGAAATTTCTGGGTCTAACTTCTGGTTCAGTTCTTTGGATTAAGGCAATGGCTGCACTGGTAGTTGTCTTTTCATCTGGAATCAAACTTCTAAAGGTTTCTTTTCCTTTTTTCACTGTTTTTTTCCCCTTGATCGAATTCTCTTTTTTGATGAAGTTGGTGGAATTCTCTTTCACTGTTAAGTGTTGCTAGAATATGCATATTGGTGTGAGCCCACAATTGTGTCCGTATTAAACGCTCTTCCTTTTTCCTCAAAGTAAAAATCTTTCCTCACAAGCTGCTTTTTACTTTCATTTTGTGTCTGTTGTCTCTTCATGGGTCTGATTAGTTGGTAATTTAGCAGAAAACTCTAGTTTGTGAGCGCAACTTATCATTTGTCTGTTTATGTTTCATGATTAGATCTAGTTATTAGTGGGAGTTTCTAATTATTTATCTACTTCTTGTGGAGTTTATGATGTTGAGCTTACCTGTACATACTCTTTCAGCACCTAGTTGTTCTCTTCATGTTACTGGATGAAATTCTTAGTTGCTTGCTTATTTTTCGGTGTTTCTTAACTATGCCAGTGTATGAGTTTGAAGTCCAGTTGATTCTACCGCTTTCTGGGTGGCTGGTTTGCTTCCTTTGCAAAGCAAGTTGAAAATTGGGGGTTTACGATGAATATAGTTTGGCTCTTGGTGTTGATGGTTTTCTATAATGGGGTTGCCTCAAATGGGGGTAGCACGAATGTCTCTACAAGACCAGAATTTGTAAATGTTGGGGCTGTTTTCTCTTTCAATTCCATTGTTGGCAAAGTTGCTAAAGTGGCAATAGAAGCTGCCATTGAAGATGTGAATTCTGATCCAGCTGTTCTTGGTGGAACTAAGATGATAGTTCAAATGCAAGACTCAAATTACAGTGGATTTCTGGGCATCGTTGAAGGTACGTCTTGCGACTTTGTTCACAGTTCGTAAGATCTCTCTTAAATGCATTATATAGGAACACTGTGAATTCTGATCCAGCTGTTCTTGCTGCAGCCTTACGGTTCATGGAGAAAGACACAGTGGCCATAATTGGACCTCAGAATGCTGTCACAGCTCATGTAATATCTCATATTGCAAATGAGCTCCAAGTTCCTCTATTATCATTTTCAGTAACGGACCCCACCCTGTCTTCACTTCAGTTCCCATTCTTTGTTAGAACCACCCAGAATGATCTGCATCAAATGGCTGCAGTAGCCGCAATGATTGACCACTACGGATGGAAAGAGGTAATTGCACTCTATGTTGATGATGACTATGGGAGAAATGGGATTGCTGCATTAGGGGATATGCTTGCTGAGAGACGTTGTAAGATCTCATACAAAGCACCTTTGGTCCTTGATCCTAACCAGAGTAACATCACTGATTTACTGGTTAAAGTGGCTTTGACAGAGTCTCGGATTATTGTTCTTCACGCTTATGCTGGTTGGGGTCCTCAGGTGTTTACTGTGGCCAAGTATCTTGGCATGATGGGAACTGGCTATGTCTGGATAGCCACTCACTGGCTAACTACTCAAATAGATACCAACTCTCCTCTCCCATCAAGTATGATGGATGATATGCAAGGAGTTCTAACATTGCGCATGTACACACCAGAGACAGAACTGAAAAGAAAATTTGTTTCTAGGTGGAGCAACTTGACTAGTGGACAGACATCTAAAGGCAAACTTGGGTTGAATGCTTATGGTCTTTATGCCTACGACACTGTGTGGTTGCTTGCTCATGCAATTAATGCCTTTTTTGATCAAGGAGGAAACATTTCATTTTCAAATGATTCAAGGTTGACTCAGCTGCGCAGAGGGGATCTGAATCTTGATGCCATGAGTATCTTTAATGGAGGGAATCTGTTATTGCGTAATATTTTACAGGTTAATATGACTGGCATAACTGGCCCTGTTAAGTTCACTCCAGATAGGAACCCCATTCATCCTGCATTTGAAATCATAAATGTGATTGGCACAGGGATTAGGAAGATTGGTTACTGGTCCAATTATTCGGGTTTATCAGTTGTGCCTCCAGAATACACAAAGCCACCAAACCGTTCTAGTTCAAATGAAAGCCTGTACGGCGTAATTTGGCCTGGACAAACAACACAGAAGCCTCGTGGTTGGGTATTTCCAAACAATGGAAGGCACTTGAAGATTGGAGTCCCAAAACGTGTTAGTTTTCGTGAATTTGTTTCATACGCAGAAGGCAATGACATGTTCACTGGGTACTGCATTGATGTTTTTACTGCTGCATTGAACATGTTGCCCTATGCTGTTCCATACAAGTTGATTCCTTTTGGTGATGGCGTTAAGAACCCAACAAGCACTGAACTTGTGCACAAAATCCAAACGGGTGTGAGTATCATATACAGAGCATTTCTTTAAACTTAAGAAGGTAAATATTTTTTCTGATTTTCCATTTGCTTCTTCCCTATAGGAATTTGATGGAGCAATAGGTGACATTGCAATCACCACCAACCGAACAAGGATGGCAGATTTTACACAGCCATTTATTGAATCTGGGCTAGTAGTTGTTGCACCTGTTAGGACAACGTTGAATTCTAATCCTTGGGCTTTTCTGAGGCCATTCAATCCAATGATGTGGGGCGTCACGGCTGCCTTCTTTCTCATTGTTGGAACAGTTGTTTGGATTTTAGAGCATAGGTTGAACGATGATTTTCGGGGGCCTCCTAAAAAACAAATTGTCACTATTCTGTGGTGAGTAATAAGAAGTATCTCATGTTATCTCATTCTATGTTGGAAGCTTTATAATTCTCTACTGTGTTCAAGACATTGAGATAGTGTCTGTCAATTGGTGTTACTTTCTCATAATGTCTATTTGTGGAGTTCACCATACTAGGATTGGCATCTTCTTGGTATAAATCCCACAATCACTTAAAATTTGTGCTTTCCTTCTGCAGGTTTAGCTTTTCAACTTGGTTCTTTGCCCATAGTAAGTAAATTCGCACTAATTTAGTAGCTTTTCCAGCAACCATGGGTTATAGCTGCTTCAGTAATGCTTATTTACTCTTTTTGTTTTTGTTTTTGTTTTTGTTTTTGTTGGGATCTTATGCAGGAGAAAATACAGTCAGCACTCTGGGTCGCTTAGTACTAATTATATGGCTGTTTGTCGTTCTTATAATCAATTCAAGCTACACTGCAAGTTTGACCTCAATCCTTACAGTACAACAGCTTTCTTCCTCCATCAAAGGCCTTGATACTTTGCTTGCAAGCAATGACCCCATTGGCTACCAGCAAGGTTCATTTGCCAGGGGTTATCTAACTGGTGAACTCAACGTTGACGAGTCCAGACTCGTTCCTCTTATCATGCCAGACGATTATGCTAAAGCCTTGAAAGACGGTCCCCAAAGAGGTGGTGTTGCTGCAGTGATTGATGAGCGTGCATACATTGAGCTATTCCTCTCAAGCAGATGTGATTTCAGTATTGTAGGTCAAGAATTCACCAAAACCGGTTGGGGATTTGTAAGTTTCTCTTTTATCTATTATATCTATGACCATGGTAATACTCTTTGATCAGATAACCTGACATGTTATATTACCAAATCAGACCCTTCAAGACATTTTGATAAAACAGCCTTAATATTGCTAAAGTGTTATATAAGCAGAACTGGTTGCCCAAATATTATGTTCTGGATTCTCATAGTTATCATGTTCATTTCAAATCAGGCTTTTGCAAGGGACTCACCTTTATCAGTGGACATGTCTACTGCTATTTTGAAGCTGTCAGAGAATGGGGATCTACAAAGGATCCATGATAAATGGCTTATAAGCAGTAGTTGTGCCTCACAAGGCGCAAAGCTACAAGTTGACAGGCTTCAACTTAAAAGCTTCTGGGGCCTCTTTGTTCTTTGTGGTTCAGCTTGTTTTCTTGCTCTGATTATATATTTCATCAATATGCTGCGCCAGTTCAGCAAGCACTACACTGAGGAAGAGATTTCTGCCGGCGGCTCGACATCTGCACGTCTTCAAACCTTTATTTCATTTGTTGATGAGAAGGAAGAGGAAGTAAAAAGTCGATCCAAAAGACGGCAAATGGAAAGGATGTCAAATAGAAGTGCAAGTGAAGATGAATCAATGTACAACTCCAAAAGAAGACATATTGATCAATCATCTTCAAGAATGAGTCTTGATAATGGTAATAATGCCTGATCAGAAGTTCTGATTCAGAGCCATCCACACCAAATTATAACTTCATGGGTCGTCTTCTGATATGAATTAGGTTAGAAGCTTATGCATACACAGCTCATGTCATTACATATTCAATTTCACGCTGCATTACTCTTTTATGGGAATACTTTGACAAAGCTCTTTGTGAAGTATACCAATTTTTTAATAGAAAGATGAAGAAATTCACTAATTATATGTGTGCTTGGTGGATAATTCTGCATGAAATGAAACCCAACCAAGAAAAGAATAAAAAACTAATAAAAAAACTTTAAGTTCTATTCATCTCAGTGTATAATTTTTACACTGATCCTCCCTCTAGGAACAGGATCAAGCTTCAAATACTTAGCTGGAGGGTCATTTTTATGCTCATAGCTGCTAACTCAGCAGCTAAGTATTTGAAGACATAAGGTATTGCAACTGTCTCCATCCCTTTATTCGTATCAGAAGCATGACAGAAGACCTTGGGAGCTCTTACAGGGGGCAGTCCCTTAACTGCACGTGCAACCCGTTTCTCTGGCTTGATGACTGAGGGTGTTAGGATGCTTCCACATGTGGAACATACAGCAGCAATGTGATAATCAGAACATGTATGAAGCCTATCATGCAATAGATAGGCTGCCCCATGCGCAAGCAACGAATCTCGTTCCATTTCACCAAAACGTATACATCCACCTTGCTTTCGTCCTTTGATGGGCTGGCAGGTGATCTAATCTACCATTCCAGTGGAACGAACCTGCACCCCAATTTGGAGTGGCATGTAAGGAAACCGATAAACGAAATTGGAGAAATATACATGCAAAATTATACTGAGAAAATCTTAAAATTTCATGTGACTTTTTATCTGTAGGGGTGGGAGGGAATGTTAAAGTTTTTTACCTGAAACTTGTCTGAAACCATATGTTGTAGTCGTTGATAATAAACAGGACCAATAAAGATCTCACATGTCAGTTTGGTTCCATAAACCCCACTGTACAACACCTCTAAACCATTGTAGTTAAACCCTTTAACCTTTGACATTTCACCAAGTTCATCAACAAGGGTTTCGGATTTTGGTTGAGTCTTTTCATTAGCCTTCTTTGAATTAGCAAATGGTGTTGCGTCAACATATTCTCCATGCAAGCTACCTCATTGTGACAAAAAACAAGGAAGCATCTTTGATTGTTTTCTTTTCATTGTTAAATATGATACACAAACTATTATTTCAAGAAGTTCAATGGACTCTGCTGTGCAATACTTTATCAAAATGCAAATTTATGTCCTAGTATTTATGCTCATCTAGTAATTAAAACTTAACTCTATAACCCAAGAGTAGCAACTAACAGTTAACTTTTATTTTCCAGAAACTTCCCAAAAATCCTGTTATCTGAATTTCCCTTTCCAGCAACTCGATGGCAATCGAGATTTATTCGCCTAAAGTCCTATTTGAACATTTCCAAATCCTAATAAACTCTCACATTTTCCCCAACCATTGCACCTTCCATCACTTTATTACTGCTGCAATACAACAGTTCAGGCCACCGCAGAACATAAACATCTGTACTTTGTCTACGGGGGGGAGCACCAGCAATGCATTTCTTTTTGTGAATAGACTGTTAACAAATCATAAAAGGAAAATTCGTTAGGTGCTAGTACCTTTGCAGCAATCGATTCCAAGAGCATTCCTATTGTCATCCTTGAAGGAAATGCATGTGGATTGATGATAAGATCTGGACGCATTCCCGTAACCTCAGAAAATGGCATATCAATATCAGGCCACAACGGGAGCAAAGTAATTTTTTTTTAAAAAGGATAAGGTATATTACCTAATTACATGTATTAAATTAAAGAAGTTGGCCAAAAAACAAAAGTAAAGAAACTAATTTTATTTTAAAATTTTAAAAAATTTAAAGATAAAAAGCAAAACAACTTCTCCCGAAGAAATTTCACCAAATTTCGTCGGCACAAGTGCGCAGACCTCTCCCGACGAAAATACCTCTGCCGACAAAATTTCGTCGGGAGAAACCTAATCCGGTAAATTTTGTCGGCATAGACCTCTGCCGATGAAATTTCGTCGGGAGAGAAAGAAATATAAACTTAGTATCTTTAGGTCAATAATTTTTAAAAAAAAATTCTTTTCAGTAATTGAATAATATCTTAGCCTGATTTAATTACTTTCATTAGTAATTATGTTCTAACTATTATTTCTCTAGTAAATAATTAGTATTCTAAGTGACCAATAATTAAAACATAAGTAATTAAAAAAGGGAAATTCAGATTATGGTATTTATAGAGTATAGCCGGGCCCCTGTACCTTTAAAATATTCTATTTGTAGAGTATAGCTGGGCCCCTGTACCTTTAAAATATTCTATTTGTAGAGTATAGCCGCGCGGCTTGGGGTCTTTAAATATCTAATGGGTGCCTTTTTGTTTTTTAAACTTTTTCTCCCTGATTTTCCTTTGTCGATGAGACTAGTCTGGAGCAGTATCCATTACGTTTAGGCCATTACCAATGTATAGCTATTGTCCCCTTTTGATTTTTCACTTTCCCAAAGTTATTACCCGTATAAAGAATTTAGCATTTTCCCATTTAATACTCGTATTATACACGTACGTACGTATTTTTCAATAATACTTCCGTTTTCTATATACATCTTAAAGACTCTTTATAATGAAAGCAAACATATAACACACGTATTGTACAAGTACACACGTATTTTAATGATTATTCAATATCCAAGAACAAAAAACAAAGTCCACAAAATAATTCAAAACAATTCATTACTATTTACCAAGTAATTTACGAAAGCAGTAAAATATTTAAATATTCACTAAATAAATAATAATTAAAACATAATTACTAATTAAAGTAATTGAAAAAAAGGCTAAGGTATTACCTAATTACATGTACTAAATTAAAGAAGTTGGCCAAAAAACAAAAGTAAAGAAACTAATTTTATATTTTAAAATTTTAAAGATAAAAAGCAAAACAACCTATCCCGACGAAATTTCACAAAATTTCGTCGGCACAGGTGCGCAGACCTCTCCCGACGAAATTACTTCTGCCGACGAAATTTCGTCGGGAGAAACCTAATCCAGCAAATTTTGTCGGCATAGACCTCTACCGACCGAATTTCTTCGGGAGAGGTTTTCTTCAAAAAAATAAATATAAACTTAGTATCTTTAAGTCAAGAATTTTTATTTTTTAAAAAAAAAAAAAATCTTTTAGAAATGGTTACAAGCCATGATTCTCTCTCTCTCTCTCTCTCTCTCTCTCTCTCTCTCTCTCTCTCTCTCTCTCTCTACAGGTGTATATACTCGTAGCAGATGAAAAGCACAAATATACATCACTTAAAATGTTTCACCTGAGATGATAGGTTCTCACTTTCAATAGGCTATAGCCTTGATCATGATGAGGTCCAAACCTCCTGATTATGTATAGAGGTGTGAAATTTTATTTCAATTCAGCTGTATAATGTTATTTTCTTTTCTTCGTATGAGTAGCTCATATAATGTTTTCTAATGATTTTAAAAATATACAGACATAAATTATTATACATGTGTTTGGCCTTGTAACCATTTCTGTGATAGCGCAGCACACACGGTTTGCAGCCTCGGCATAAAAGTGAAGATGGAGATCAATGTCACAGTTTTATATCAAATCAAGAAGGAAATTCCAATGCTGCGGCTTATAAAACTAAGAAGGGTTCATAGAGCAAGCACTTTCTGTACACTACAGGCAGATTGTAGAAGCTTTCAGGAAATTGGACTATGACTAGCTATGAGGGTTATTGTAAGTCAATTTTCTCATTAAGACATTAGCCATAGCAATCAAGGCTCACGACCAATAGAGCAAGTATTCCGGCATTAAGTATATAAGTTCAATGTAAACCAAGAGTAATTTGACCCAGTTAGTGCGCGAGATTCATTTTGGAATGAAAAAGTGGTAAATCAAAGTGGCTGACAATAAAGAAACAGTTAAAAGTACTGTTCTTAAAGAAAATTATTAATCAAAGTTAAAGAAATAGAAAAACTGAGGTTTAAACATATAAAACCATAACCGATCACCACCAAAACCTTCACAAAATTAAGGTATCACCCTCAACACTATGCTTGGCCTTGTTGTGTGACTCAAGTTCAGACCTGGAAGCATCAACATAACACAAACATTAAAATAAAATAAAATGAAAAAATAGAAAAAATATTTTCAGAAATTTCAATTATACAGATGTCCCCTTCATTTTTAAAGGGTAATACTGTTTTGTGCTATAAGCTTTCTTCAATATCAATCTTTGAAGACTTGAGTATGCATTAAATAACTGAGGTCAGGCAATTAATCTAGTTTTCATGAGAAAACATCATGTGCCCATCTACTTTTAATTGAACTGAATGATTAATTGTAATATTTAACCTTTTCCACCTCCTTCCCTTTCTAATTACAAGTGTTTATCAGAAGTATGACTTACTGTAACTGTTTTGCATTTCTCGAATATCAATCTAGTCATCTCCATTGTTAGATTGGTGGTGTTGCTTCATCTTGATGTAGGTTGACACTACCATTACACGGTCTACAATTTGCTTGGAGATTGGCAATTTCTTGTTGGAGAAGTTCTGTCGTGTACGTTAGATGTGCTCATCTTCGAAGTTGTAGGTAAAAGAAGTATATTTCAATTATCCAAACTGATGGACTCGTATTCCACAGAGTCTATGAATAGTTTCTTTTAGTTTTAGTTCAGACCGGATTCCGTTTTACTCGGTGCAAATAATTCATTGCTTTTAATTACAAGTCATTGTTTCATTCTTTTAGGTTCTCATAGTTGAGCTTCATTTTTGCATTTGTCAGCCTGGCATCTCGAGTACAGAAAACATTGCAAGGTTCAATCTAGTGAGGAGGTGAGGAGGTTTACTTAGTAAGTCCGAAAATTTGGACTTTTTCTAAACCAACCAAAGCACCATTTTCAGAAGTGGAACACCATATGGTCTGTCCATAAATGCGTGCTTGTTTCAGCCCATACTGAATGCAATTTCCTACATTTGTACGTGTGTGTCTCTTTATGTGTGCATGTGTTCTTAATATGAAAGGTTGGCTTTTATAGGCTCCATAAGAAACAAGGCACCATATGGAACGTTGCATGAAAGCCCTCTGCAATGCTGATGTAACCGGCGGCTTTAAAATAGGAAGGGATGTGTCCCTTCCAGAAACGTATGTTCGGTCTGCGAGAAATCCTCTTAGAGATCTTGGCGGCAAACCTCCTTCTCAGAGGCAGATTCTTGCCTTTTATGCTGGAAATATGCATGGCTATTTACGTCCAATTCTGCTAGAGTACTGGAAAGACAAAGACCCTGATATGAAGATCTTTGGTCCAATGCCTCCTGGTGTTGCAAGCAAAATGAACTACATCCAGCATAAGAAGAACAGCAAAATGAAACCCGCAGGATCATGGAGCTTTTGATACGCAAGCTAATTAAGGTAATAGCACCAATACCTGAGCTTGTTGAAAGTCCTTTGTGTGTATACTGAACGAGTGGAGAATTACAAGTTGTGTTTGGAAACATCTCAATTCGTATTTGCATGGTAGGGTTACATTCGGGCACTGGAGGATCTTACTTATGAGAAGCGAAAGGAGTTCATCATGAAGCACAAGCTGCCATATGAGCAAATTCCTCTGGTTTCCTTCCACTCTGAGGCAAGCATAGCCCCTGAGGCTATACTATTTATAAAAAATAAAAATAATAAAAAGACACCTGTAAGACCGTTCGGCTATACTCTTTTTATATAAAAAATGCCTATATATTTATTTTTTATTTTTAAAGGGACCCGCGTAGGGCTGAGTGTGGGTTTTGTGACAAGCGTATAGCCGAGCGGCTGTACTCTATGAATAGAATTTTTCTACAGACGGCTATACCCATTGAATAGCATAATCTAAATTTCTCCTTTTCAGTTACTTAAATTAGTAGTTATGTTTTAATTATTATTTACTTAGTGAATAATTAGTATTTTAATACATTTTATTTTTATTCAATAATGTGAGTATTTTGTGTGTATTATTGAAAATTTTGTAACAATTAAGTGTACTAAATATGAAAAATAAGTATGCACCTGTGCAATACAAGTATTAAATGTGAAAATGCTAAATTCTTTACGATACAAGTATTAAATGTGAAAATGCTAAATTCTTTACGAGTGCATACCTGTGATCATATCCGACAATTTTGTTCTGCCATTTTCCGAGGTTTTGGATTGGGCCCATTCTCAGTAATTCTTGCAGAGAGAGACATCCCAAACTTGAAAGAGATACTGCTTTCAATACCAGAAGAGAAGTATCTTCAGATGCAGGTAGGGGTCAGGAAGGTTCAAAAGCTAGCATTTTCTCTGGCATGCTAAACCCCTCAAGTATGATCTCTTCCACATGACTCTTCACTCAATTTGTTACAACAGAGTTTTTCAGATAAAAATCCGGTAAGGTTGCTTAAGCATGGTGAAATGTTAAGAGCAGACGGCAGAGATGGAAATGTAAATGCCAGTCCCTGAAATAGAAATGGGGCTGTTTTTATTTTCTGTAATATATCAGCTTCTTATTCTCCCTGTGAATTTGTAGAAATAGTTTCAGTTAAAAATCTAGCCCATGAAATAACTGAGCTTCTGTACTATTTTCAGCTTTCACCTTGTAAATGGTAATTACATATTTCCCTTTTGCCTTTTTGGTAAATGATTTCATCTTGACGCTAAAGCTCATAACTGTTACTTGTTACTACCAGAAAAAACTCACAAACTCACACCTAAAAGCTATCTCTTTTTTTTTCTTTTGGCTAAGAAGTATGCATGTAAAAGCTATCACCAAACCAAAATTAAAAGCTACTGTTACACCTGAAACATGACCAAACTGGCCACTTTCTGGAGTCAAACCAAATGACTTGGTTTTGTTCAGCTGACAGTAGACTTGGATCTCCAGCGCGCTTCATTGAACCGAATGAGATTTTTCCAAGCCAGCCTCATGAATTCGTTCCCAACACGCCGCGTGTTTATTACGAGCTATCCACTTGATTGAGTTATAATTGAGACGTCGACGTCTCTACTTTGTGGGCCCCATACCCTTCACTCCCTGACTGTTTTGTTTTCAGCACACGCCAGAAATGCGCCTCGTGTAATTCTTGCCTCCAATGTTACCCCACAGAGTCACTGCTTTCAAGGCTCATAATCTGGTTTTCACAGTATGGTGTCATTCAAAGAAAATTTAAGATTTATGCTTTAAGATTTAAAATTTCTCTCTCAAATGTTTTTCGACCCTTCTCTTTTCGCCACAGAATTTCTTTATGGCTTCATTCAAATTTTAGTCATTAGCCGTTTAGTTCATTTTTGCAGTTACGTCCTCGTTTCCTTGGCTTGCCTCCTTGGCTGCTGTTAATCTGGTTTCGACACACGTGAATATGATTAATTGAGGATAACAAAATTAGTGCTATCTCGTGACGTGACATGCAATTTCAGTTAAAGAGACCTGGTGGGGTGGGGCCAGAGCAGAGATTGAAAATCTTTGAAAAAAGGCAACTGGATAACGATCATCTATTGCACCATTTCATCCCATGACTCTGTTTATCATTCGGTTGGTTCCATTCCCAACATGCACTTTTGTATGTCCTCATTCATTAAGTTCACTTTTTTATGCTTTCAAGTTTTAAACTTAAACTTCCTTGGAAATGGGGTCTGCAGATTTTTGTTCCTTCTCTTCTTCCCTCTAGAAATTAAATTGGCTTTGCTTCTGCTGAGCCACAAGCTGTTTCTGGGTTCTGCAGATTATCCTTCTTTGACTGTAAGTTGCTATCTGATATCTTTATTACATTTTGTTTTGATGATGAGTTACGTAAGTTCAGTATGTTGAAAGAATTAATGGGGTTGATTTGTTGTGTTTTTCTCATTATATGATTGATTTACTCGTCTGGGTTCTTACTGATTGTGTCAAAGTTTCGTCCTTTTTAAGTTGTCTTGCAGTCTCACCTTAATAGCTTTGTTGCATAATTCAGGATTCGAAGAATTAATGGGTGATGTCTATATTGAAAATGAAATATCTGAAATCCCTCTCGCAGTGAGTACTTTTCAACTTTACGATTGTGCATTATTGCAAATTATCTCTACTTTTTCTGTATGTTTGTTGTATCTCTTCTCTATTGTAACTTTCTTATTCTTGATCAAGATTAGCTAAGAAATTATAATTAGCTTATCGATTTTCTTATTTCTTTTTTATGTTATCCCACATAAGGAATAAGGTTATGGGGGTTTGAAGTTTCCATTTGGAATCTTTAGTTTTGTCAGTTTGATTCAGACCTTGTGCTTAAAGATCTAATATAGGTCCTTGAATCAGGCCTATAATGATACTGTGTGGAACACAAGTCTTCTTTTTGATAGTCTGGAATTCTACTCATCAATGGATGACATTTTCACCCGTCTATTGACACTGGCTAATTATATAAGTCGTCGATTTATTCAATTTATAGGTGAGTTCTTTCTACTATTCATACATGTATGCACACTCATGCATCTTCTTATAATGTTATGGATGGATTTGGAAATGATGTTATTGCAGAGGATCTTGCGGTCAGAGATGCTGATAGATACTCAGATGATTTGCTGGTCATTTCTGCTGGACAGCATTTAAGATCATTGAGACAAGGCATTTGTAAATCATTTTCTGAAGGTTGTTCATCATCGTCAAAACCTTGTAACCCTGAAACCTGTGAAAGAAGAGCCTCAGAGCCTACGGAAGATACAAGATCTGAAATTCTAGAAACCAATTTCAATTATACAGATGTTCCCTTCATTTTTAAAGGGTAATACCTTTTTGTGCTATTAGCTTCCTGCAATATCAATCTTTGAAGACTTGAGTATGCGTTAAAAAACTGAGGTCAGGCAATTAATCTAGTTTTCATGGGAAAACATCATGAGCCCATCTAAGTGAACTGAATGATTAATTGTATTATTTAATCTTTTTCACCTCCTTCCCTCTCAAATCTCAATCTAGTCATCTTCATTGTTAGATTGGTGATGTTGCTTCATCTTGATGTAGGTTGACACTACCATTACACGGTTTACAATTTGCTTGGAGATTGGCAATTTCTTGTTGGAGAAGTTCTGTCGTGTACGTTAGATGTGCTCATCTTCGAATTTGTAGGTAAAAGAAGTTTATTTCAATTATGCAAACTGATGGACTCGTATTCCATAGAGTCTATGAATAGTTTCTTTTAGTTTTAGCTCAGATTGGATTCTGTTTTACTCAGTGCAAATAATTCATTGCTTTTAATTACAAGTCATTGTTTCATTCTTTTAGGTTCTCATAGTTGAGCTTCATTTTTGCATTTGTCAGCCTGGCATCTCGAGTACAGAAAACATTGCAAGGTTCATCTCACGATATTGGATGGTTGCCGCGCACTCCTGGCATGCCTGGTGTGGAGGATGGTACAGCAAGATTCTTGGAATTGCTTGCAGGAATAAGGTACCAATCTAATATAATAGCTCCACTGCACTAGATGGTTGGACCTGTTAAGGAACTGTGTTCAATTTTGTTATCATATCTGTTAAATCTATTCTTTTATATCCCTATTGTTTGTATGTCATGTTATATACTTCAGGAATGGGGAGCACACATTGCCTAGCTCATTTGTCTATCTGCTTATTCCGGGTAAAGAAAATTTATTTTTCCCTTTGGACTCTGTTCTTCTCCCCTGTTCAATCCACATTTAGCGTTGTGGCACCTATAGTTATGGGAACTTTGATTTTCCAGGCCTCTTTAGCAATCACGGCCCCTTATACTTTGTTGGAACAAAGAAATTCTTTTCGAAGATGGGTCTAGCTTGCCATATTGCAAAAATTCACAGTGAGGTAATGAGTCATTACTCTGTGATCATTGCTGACTGAGTTTTGTAAAATTTGTCTTCCCTTATCATATGCGTTCTTGAATGAAGGCATCTGTTGAGCACAATGCATTGGAACTCAAGCAATACATCGAGGAGCTTTACTGGGGATCCGGTAAGCGAGTGATGCTGCTGGGGCACAGCAAGGGCGGCGTTGATGCTGCAGCTGCATTGTCAATCTACTGGTGTGATTTGAAAGACAAAGTTGCTGGTTTAGCACTGGTACAGAGCCCCTATGGTGGCACTCCCTTGGCTTCTGATATTCTTCGTGAAGGCCAAATTGCGGACAAAGAAACCCGCAGGATCATGGAACTTTTGATATGCAAGCTAATTAAGGTAATAGCACCAATGCCTGAGCTTGTTGAAAGTCCTTTGTGTATGTACTAAACAAGTGGAGAATTATAAGTCGTGTTTGGAAACATCTCAATTCATATTTGCATTGTAGGGTGACATTCGGGCACTGGAGGATCTTACTTATGAGAAGCGAAAGGAGTTCATCATGAAGCACAAGCTGCCATATGAGCAAATTCCTCTGGTTTCCTTCCACTCTGAGGCAAGCATAGCCCCTGATGTGCTTGCCACAATGACACATATAGCACATGCCGAACTTCCCTGGCTGCCCCTACCAAATTTTGGAACTCAAGAAGAGTCAGACGAAATCGTTCAAGCGGGACGCCAGCTGCCTGTAGTGATTCCTTTATCTGCTGCAATGGCTGTGACTGCACTTCATCTACAACTCAGGTACGGGGAGAAGAGTGACGGATTGGTGATGTGCCGTGACGCTCAAGTTCCAGGTTCGGTTGTGGTCGCACCGGACAGGAAGCTTGACCACGCCTGGATGGTTTATTCCACAAGGAAAAAGAATCCTAGTGATGCTAATGCCTCAGAAATGTGTGAGGCCATTTTAACTCTGCTTGTAGAGCTTGGAAAGTTAAAAGTAAGAGGGAAAAAGCTAGGAAATTAATCCATCCCTCATACAATTTGTTTGCTTCCCATTTGTTTAATTTGGTTTGTTAAACAAAATATTCAAAAGCAATCAATTGCAGAATCTCATTCAAATGGAAGAATGAATTCATAAGGCCCAAAACAATCTGGCAGGTCCAATTAACAAAAAGAATTCTGCAAAGTCCATGAACATGAACAAGACAATAAATTCTTGTAGACTCAAGGAGTCCGAATCACGTAGTGTACCGGAATATATACAAATTTCTCTAACTAGAGACCCTTAAATCTTCTTAATTGAAGTAGCAACCAACTAGCCAACTGCCCATAAATTCACAATAAAATTTGAACTCTTTTCTGCATTTTTTTACGAACAATTCATGCATGAAGGTGCAACATTAAAAGTCCATGATATGTTGCCCTGCCATAAGGTAGAAAAAACCTCGTTAGTAGCAATATATCTTTGCCCTGAGATAATAAAAATGCAGAGCAGGGCCAAATGCCAATTCTGAAACGGAGAGAATCCAATAACTTTTTTATTTTATTTTAAGCATGGGTGACACATGGTTTGCATGTGAATGAGATTGAAGAAGAATACAGCAACAGCATTTATATTTTTGATGGTCAAATTCAAGAAATTATCTGTTGGCTCCACATAAATTTAATGGCTCAAATGTTGGGTCCTGCTCTGCACATCGCACAACTACTTCTCAAACGTGCACTTCAATCCACATCCATGTTATTAAAACTATTCAACCTAATATCAGATGACCTCTGTTTTCTTTTTTTTTTCTTTTTTCCGTTTTCTGGCAATACATGAATGGAGTTAATAGAGACTTGAGTGGATAAAAACTTCTCTCTCTTTTGTATCAAGTGATGGATACCTTTCTGGCATGCAGTTAGGCTGCTTCCAAGGAAATGGCAGCTATTAAAAACATCACACTTTCCAGCAAACTTAAGCCACTGAGCCATCAATGAGGACATTAATTTTTTTCCCCTAACGCCTAAAAACCCAGAGCAAAATTTTCACTTTCTGCGCTAGAAAATTGACAGCCAAAACACATTTCAGAACCCAACAAAGGGCTGAATACAAAAGTGACCCTAAATAGGGTCAAAGAGATATTCTTCAACAAAAGGCCAAATGCTTGGTAAAAATCAATACCAAAGTGCAAGAAAAGCAAATATATTGTCCCCTATTTAAACCTAGCTGTACGGATGGCTGAACATATAACATATATAGCATCATTCTCCATTGTTTTTGGCTAAGAAAAATATAGCTGGCTGGCTGGCCATATGATTTTATTAGAAGAAAACTTAGGACATGGGCTTAATTCTTCTCACCCATTTCCCCACAGTGTTTTGTTTTTGGATACATTCCATGATCGAAACGTTTTGAGAAATGAATTTCCTTGGAAACCAAATTAATTATGACCTCCTTCAGCTTTTACAGCAAAAAAACATTTTGATTGGTGGAAACTTTGGAGTGGATGGGACACGGTATGTTTTGCATTACATTATTCAAGGCTTTTGAACCATGCATCAAAAGCAGATGATTAAAATGTGTGGCCATGGAAGCTAGGTGCAAACCCTAGGGGACCCAATTGATAAGCACATTCCAATTGCAAAAAGGGGAAGAAAACAATTAAAACATTTTTTTTGCATACCCTGTTTGGCCAGCTCAATTCAGATTTTTCTTCCACATTTTTAACTGTTTGAACTGGTGCATTGGAACTTCTTGGATCTCATGGTATTGTTCATCGAAATCAATAATTGATTTGGGTCCCTTGAAGATTAAAATCGTGATTCGATTTTCATCATACTGTATAATTTTGGAGTACAATCCCCTTGGAGCTATGTGAAAATGAAGAAGTGTGTAAAAGGGGGTCTTATCTCAGAGCTCTTTAAAGAAGGCTTGGAAAGTCTCTGTCTGTACGTTTTCAAAGGAAGTGGACACATGAAAGCAAATTCATGAAGCAAGCAAATTCATGAATAGATCAATTTTAATCACACCGACATCCTCCCAAGTCATGCACTTGTTTTGTGGTTACAATAGAAGGGAACCGAACCTGTAACCTAGTCTGCGAGTTTGAGAATGAAGCAAGTAAAACAAAAATCTATGGCAAAAAGGAGCTAAATGGATCAAAAGTTTGTTGCAGTATGGTTGGTTATTGTCTGAAGTTGTTTTGCAGAATTCACACCAGCTACACAGATAGCTCATGAGACCACAGATGCTGATAGCACAAAATGAAACTCACCATAGCTGGACCGGACCAGATTATTAGCAATGAGTTGATTTCTTTGGCTTTTTTTGGTTGTAATTTGAGGCCAAATAATTGGACAATCACAAGCTTAATGCAGATCAAACAAAAGGCAGTTTTTGTCCTTATTACATTGGATTCATTTCTTCTTTTACAATTAAAAATAATAATTGCATGTCATTAAATTAATCAATTTATCCTTTCTTGGATGAAAAAAGAATATAAAAAGTGGAAATCTGCATATCTCTGGGGAAAAAAAAACTACTTTAATTACTAGATTATGTTATGTTAGGGAAACTGATGGAATCTAAATTAGCTCTTTCTTTGCTGCGACCAAAAGTAATAAAAGCCCATGATCTCAATTATGAGTCCGGGCCACCCTAATTTTAAGTAACCCCTTTGGTCTGGGTTTTGTTGGTTGATTGATACCTCAAGATGAAAACAAAATATTTATAAATAAAAAAAACATTTGCAAAGCGAAGTTAAAAAGGACACAGATGATCTGGCTAGAAAAACATAATGAGACCGTACAACCCTCTGTAGACTGTACTATAAAATGCATTTTCCTTTTTTGTCATTTTACAAAAACTAAAAATAAAAAATTTTATGGTTCGGTAAATAAACAAGGGAGTTGATTTTTCTACTACGCGTTTGTCCACTTACACTCTCTTTATTGAAAATTGCATGTTATAATAAAAAAAATATTTAAAAGTAAAATAGAGTGTAAGTTGAGAAAAAGATAGTGAAAAAATCGGCACTCATAAATAAACCTGAAGTGACAGGATTGGGAAGTAACTAAGAACATAGTATGAACTAGGAGTACTGAAAGGGCTTGCAGAGGAGCAGTCTAGCTGTTAAGATTGGTTTTGGCAATGTATGCGGGGTGTGGGATAAATGCTAGGTTTTAATGAATCAAAGAAAAAGAAAAACATTTTGAAGTCTCTGGGTATTTGGTTGGTTGAAGAAGAGAAGAGAAGAGAAGAGAAGAGAGTGGTATTAATATTATTGCTTTGGTGGTGGGTGTAGTGAGCAGAAGGAGGGGGATGATAGGTGAAAATTGGAAGGGGAAGATTTATTGACCTATTGAAGATGGGGTTGTACAGAAGAGAGGCCTAACCAATCCTACTATGGAAATCCTAATTGTCCCCAGAAGGTTGTGCTGTGCTGTGCCGTGTGCCAGCTGTGTTTTGTGACCCTTAAGCCCTCAGAATATAACAGCCGTACCATTTTGCAATTTGTCACTCCCATTGCTTTCTGGCCCCTTCTGTTTCTACTGCACACCGTGTATTTTCTGCATAATAATACTGCAGACGGTTGGTTTACTTCCAATTTTATTCAATTCTGATGTCCTTTGTTAACATGGTTGATTATTTAATGTATACAGTGACGCTTTTAAAGCTTAGATCTTAGGGTACGAGTATCAGTTTAAACAATCCGATATTGAAAACCTATAATTTAAGCATTTTACTAATTCGATTCGAACCTAAATGATGATTTTATCGCTTCTTGAACAATCAATTGTGTCAATAAATGAAATTTAAATTGAAGAAAATTGAGTATAAGTGAAATTTTTCAATCGAGATTCAAGACGAGAAGTGTATTATAAAATAGATGGTCATGGAGATTTAATGACAACGATGGGTTAAAAGGGGAAAGGTATACCAACCTTGGTGTTGTGGGTTTTTTTTAAAAAAAAAAGTTTTAATTAAATTTATTTATATTATCAAGTTTTG
Source organism: Prunus dulcis (assembly GCF_902201215.1). NCBI lineage: Eukaryota > Viridiplantae > Streptophyta > Magnoliopsida > Rosales > Rosaceae > Prunus > Prunus dulcis. The sequence continues at coordinate 18,745,667 of NC_047656.1, read as the reverse complement.
TGAGGTTTTCGCTTAAACAAAGAACCCCCACGTTTTCCCTCTCTCTCCTTTGATGATGCTCTCTCTGTCTCTCTCCTCTCCTTCCTCTACTAAAACCCCTCTCCTCACTTGCTCTTCTTTCTCAACTCAATTCATTTCCCATTCTTCTCATTTTCTCATTTTCTCATTTTCCCACTCTCACACGAAACAAACACGCACACTCTCCAACTCTCTTTTTATTCTTTGATTCTCTCCTTCTCCAACAAACAGACTCAGCCATATGCTACTCTGCTCTCACACTGTCTCATACTCACAAAAGCCTGCTCCTTTTTCAAGCTTCAAACGCATTCTCTTCTATTTTCAGTAACAGAGAGAAAGCAAAGCTAGAATCTTTTTCCTTTGGGTTGTTTTTAGGCTCCAAAACAACACCAAGGCCCCCTCCTCTAAACTCAACAACAATGGCTGACCCGACTAACTCGGAGACCGAGTCAAGCTTCAACTCACCCTCTTCGCCTTCCCCATCCTCATCTGGGTTTTCGCAGTCCTTGCCAAACTCGGCCCAAAACCCATTACCCGGAAGCTCCGACTCGCCCAACCCGGATCAGAAACGGGGCAAGCGAGCTCGAGAAACCAGCAGCAAGCACCCGGTTTACAGAGGGGTCCGAATGCGGACCTGGGGCAAATGGGTATCCGAAATCCGCGAGCCCAGGAAGAAGAATCGGATCTGGCTCGGCACCTTCTCGACCCCGGAGATGGCCGCACGTGCCCACGACGTGGCGGCTTTGTGCATCAAAGGCAACTCGGCGATCCTCAACTTCCCCGGACTCGCCGGGTCGCTGCCCCGACCCGAATCGAACTCGCCCCGAGACATCCAAACCGCGGCTGCCAAAGCCGCTTCCATGGAGATCACGCTAAACGCACCTCCCCCACTGTCACAGTCATCATCACCGGCATTGTCACAGTCGTGGTCGTCGTCATTATCATCATCATCATCGTCGTCATCCTCATTGGTGGGTCCCACAACAAGTAGTACAACAAGCGGGGAGGCGGGAACGCCAGAGGAGCTGAGTGAGATAGTGGAGCTGCCGAGTCTGGGGACGAGTTACGAGTCGGCCGAGTCAGGGAACGAGTTCGTGTTTGTGGACTCGGTGGAGGGGTGGCTGTACCCTCCACCGTGGTGGCACAACAGTTATTTTGAGGAGGAGTATGGGTATAATAGTATTATCAATAATATTAGGGATGATCAAATGTTAATGCCTGAGCCACCAGCAGCTGCAGAGTGCTTTGCTGATGCCTTATTGTGGCAACATTAATATCAACTCAACTGTTGCTTGCCTCTTCTTGGCTCTCTCTCTTCTTCATCCTGTGTGCTTTGCTTCTCTCTCTTTTTTTTTTTCTTTTTTTTTATATTTATTTTTCTAAGGGCTATATACTTTTTCTTGATCCTTTTAGTACTAGGCCATCGGTGGTTGCAGTGATTAGTATTGGGGTAGTATTTTCTCCACTCCATTGCCAAATTGTCAATGGTCCATAGTCCACAGTCCTCCACAGTCCACACAGTCTACACACAATCTCTCTCTCTCTCTCTCTCTCTCTCTCTCTCTCACACAGTCACTTTCTGTCCCAAATATTTCTACTTTTTAGAAGAATAAATACAATAAATTGTTTTGGAGTTTAGATTATGACTACTTCCCCTTTGATTGAAACCGAAGAGAAGGGGCCTTCAGTTTCCTAGTTGTTTTTCACTGTTTCCTATATTTCCGAGATTCTTGTAACTAGTAATTTCTTAGACCCATTGAATTTATTGTAAGTGTTAATTCATGGCAAAGTGTTATTACCTTAAAGCATACAAATAATACATGTCTTTGATTTTCTCTACATGCATTATTTCAGTGACAATTGCTCATGAATCATGATCTTGGCCATGTGTGCATGTTTAGTTTAGTAGTAAGATCTAGTTAGGGGACTAATTGCAGTGACAATTGCGTTTCAGGCTGTATGCCATAACTGGTTCCCAAAGATGCCTCTGAATCACTGACATGTATTATTAAGAGAGAGATGGGTAATTTATTATCATAAAATATATACATAGACCAAAACACTAGGGTTTCCAAGGGTTGTTAGGATTTTCTTTGTCCTTTTTTCAACTTCCTTAATTGAGACTGAAGATGGTTGTTTGTTGGTGTTCATCTTAATTACACTTGTAAGAACACTATATTGTCCAAGTAAGTTTGTACGCTCCAGTTCTGTTGACATGGAAAAGAAGAAGATTTAAAAATCGTTTAATTATGAGACTTTCTGTCTTGGTTATGTACTTCTAATTACTAGATATAAGCGATATCGCCGGAGGGGAGACTCGAATAGAAACCTACTTCTAAATTCTAATTAGGTAGGCTAATATATAATATGTTGGTTTAACAAAGTTGCACATGCAGTAAAAAGAAGAGAAAATCCTAATAAATCGCCTAATAGTTCCCTGCTGTCCAGCCAGATATGTGACGTGAGCTCTTTGATTCCATTGCATATATAGTACAAATCCTTTACATAAACACCCTAAACAATAACAATTAAGCCAAATCCAGAAGTACTTGACAAATAATCTAGAGGGTTTGGAAGCTGTCAATAGCCATGTTCATGAATTTCCCTGTACATAAGCATCCCTAGTAGCTGAAAATCAAAGCTCACGTATTATTTAAAACAGGGCTTTTGCTCTTGCTAACTTTTTGTTGGCATCCTCATGGCATTAAGCTCCAAAACTGACAAAGGAGAAGAGGATTTTGGTGAACAGAGGGAAACTTTCCATTGAATTATCAGAGACAGAAAATCCTAAACCCACTTGCAATCTGTTTTTCACTGCAGATTGCTTGCTGCGTGGCTCCTCCATCTATACACAATATAATAATATATGATTAAAAATAATTGAAGTCAAACATCTCCGACCCCATTGCGAAATTTGCTTAGCTGGAAGATGTGAGAGCAAAGCAAATTAAGGACCCACTTCTTTGATTACCATCTTTGTCTTCCAACTATGATATTTATTTTTTATTTTTTATTTTTTATTTATTGTTTTGCAAGTACTTATAATATTATTTTATGTGGCTGGAAAGTGGGAATCCTTTTATTTAAATCTGGCTAGCTTGCAATTAGCTCGAGTCCAAGTAATTCAACATCAATGGACCAATTATCTCTAACCTGTCAAACAAAAATAAGTACAATTTTCACTCTATAATCCCATAGTGATGATGGGAAAAATTATATGTACCTCCCTCCCTAAATTATTGTCGATACAATGAAATCGAACTCCTAACCTAATTTAATTCTAATATTGTATAATATATGTCGTAATTCATCTCAATTATTGTACTGAGAAATTTAATAAAACTTACTAGCAAGCTAGCTAGGGACATAAAAGAAGTACATACTTTTTGCATATATGTGACCACCATATGATTTATTAGGGATTGCAATGCAAATAGTTGTTGCAGTTTGCTTCAACAAAATGAGCACCCATCTGCATCAGAATTACAAATTGATTGGGTATTGATCTGTCACACGTGCACTTAAATTCGAAAGTTGACCTATGATTATCTAAGGAATTGATTGGGTATCCCAAAACCCAGCTTAAGCATTTGGTGTGCTCGTTCATACCTGCAATTTCCATGTTACCCACATAAATTATTTTTTTTAATTAAGATTTTAATCTCCCAAAGAATGTTGCAGAGTTGGAGAGGGTGATAATGTTCACATTAACAATCAGTAAATAGATAGATTAATGTAGCTTCCAATTAGGGACTTCATCACTAACTTCGATGGTGAATAGAATATACTTCATTTGCTTTCTAAGTCAAATCATTCAACTAATCATTCTTGATTATTATTAATTGATATGATCATCGTACGCAGATTCGTGTGCATTGTGATTCACATTAAACCAGGGTTAGCACTTAGCAATAGCAAAGATGGGTAATTAATTAATAAAATCCCGTGGTACATGCTTCCATGAAACCTTCGTATGCGCTCAAAATTTGACCATGCATGTGTCCCTTGATTTTATTATTCAACATGCAGTCACTACATGATAATTAACTTTGTTATAAACACAAATTAAAATTGACCCTCAAACTTCACTTCTTATATCACGTTTAAAGTCTCCGTCAACCGATGTGTGCATCTTACAAAACATCTTGTATTTGTAAATGTTAATTAGGTCATACTTTTGCACTTAAATTCGAATTTTCATTTTCATAAATTAAATTAGATTAAAGTAATGTAAACTATCCATCATGTACTTGTACAAGTAGTGATCAAAATTTATCTGTGGCCCATATACATCACGAACCCATGACAAGTCCTGCATATACTAAAAACACACATGATGGACAATCAATCATCCAGATACTTCCACATATAAATATATAAATTCGAATTTGTTTATATTATTAGGCTTTAATTTATTTACATATGTATAGCTGTTGTGAACCTGTGATGAATCTAATGCATGCACCCTTTTGATGGTAGTTGGGATGATTTGATGGTACGTATATTCTGGGCACCATATATTTCGAAAAGGCACCCCTTCCCTCATACTGTCATGCATAATATTACATATATATATATATTTCAAATATATTTGATTTCTTTTTCAATCCCATGCCCTTTCGTCAAGTCTTGTTTGTATTGCCAATTTGTAATTAACCAATCGGATTTTGGGGCCTATCAAATCATGTCGGAGTCGGACAACAATGTTCCAGAGAACTCTCCCATCCAGTTTTAATGGAATATTGGCATCACTGCCTTTTTTTCTGACTCAATATTGAGTAGTGTGTTCGCCCATCAAGGTCCATAATTCACGTCATTGCATAACGACTAAATCGACTGAGATCATAAAACGGTTTATGGCACCTGATTAATTTAAATTGTATCATTCTTTATTTGAATATTTTTAAAATGGTTTATGGCACGTGATTAATCAACTGAAATCAATATTAATCGCAATCATAAAGGTCTGGACCTCTATGATTGCATCTCCAACCAATCACTATGCAATTGCATATTATTTAATGAGATATCCAAATTATTTAGTACTTCTTTTTCTTTTTCGAAGAGAAACTTGACGGAACGAGGAAAATTTTATTGATAAAACAAAGAATTACAACGGAAGAGACAACACGCCTAACTCTGACTCAACAAATCACATAATAGGACGTCCTGAATAAGATCAAAAAGCACCGTAAACCAAATAAAACTATCTACATTATATAGACTGAATCAAGTAAGTCGGTATGCAACTAAATTATTAAGTAGTTCATAGGTCCTGATCGTTGAGTACAATTAAATTAATTAGCTCTATTGGTCCCCCTTTTTTGGGGACCTCAAGGTTTATGTCACATTGACTTCACGGCTGCTTGTCAAATTTATCTATGCATGTATTTTCCTTTTCTTTTTTTTGTCCTAATCAATCCAAGTTTATTCCAAATCCAAAAATGGTAAGGAAGTAAACAAAGAATAAAAGAGCTGAAAAGGCTGGATATAGGGGCAAAGTACCACAAACACAACGTTTAGGACAGATTCTTTAGGAAGTACTTCTGCGCATAAGCGCTTTTATTATAAAAATTTTGAATTTTCATAAATTTTTTAGGAAAACACTTGAGATTGCTTTCTGAAGAAGCACATAGCAGGGGCTTCTTCCAAAAACACTTTTATGACCCATAAAGCACTTCTAAACTTTTATGTCAAACACTATTAAAAAGCACTTTTAACATTTCTAGAAGCACTCCCAAATAAACCTTTATACTAAAACCAACACACAACCTAGTATAATAATATTTCCCATTACAATCAAAACAAAATACAACACAAAACCACCCTCATATAAAAGTACCATGTCTTCGGAAAAGCTACTCTTTATTAATTAGCTTATTTTAATTCCCTTATGGGAAGATTTAAAAAGATTCATTATCTGACACGTGTCATTCTGCAATTAAGTCTGATGATTTACGTGTTTGATGTGCAACTCTCCACTAAAGCTACAGACAAAGCTAAGCTATTAATTAGAGCGATGGATGCTGGCTACTTGTCTGAGGCTGACGGATCGCAACCAAGGTTGTCCCTGAGATTTTTGAGGGTCGTATGCAAACTTAAATTGGGGCTTCACATAATGTAATACGAAAATACTATAAATAAAAATTTGCCATAACTTAATGTCATAAAAATTTTGTTAATAACTAAAAGTCATGAATAAATATGTAATAACAATCAGAAATCAAATTCATAAAAATTTCAATGTTTCTATTTGATAAAATTAAATGTTTGGTACAAAAATAAGCTCATTGTGCCCCTACAAAGTCCCTTGCTGCCTCCAATAAGTAATTTCTGTTTAATAGGAAAAAAATTTGGCAATCACAAATTAAAGAGTAGTTGCAAACAAATTCCTGAAATTTGAATCTGACTATTTGATTTTGAGTGTTCTTTATGAATATAGGAATTAGGGGTTTCTCTTTTTGGTGTTGAAATTCCTGAAATTGAAAGAATAACTAAAATTGTCAAAGGATTGGAAAAATAACCAAAGAAAGATTGATGAATGATGATGATTACTTACCAGAAAATTAGAGTTTAAAAGAAATAAGAAGCCATGAAGTTTTTTTTTTTTTTTTAATGAAAAAATTACTTTTCTTAAAGGAGAAAACTTTATTAATTTTTTATAAAAGAATTATTGGAGTAAAAAGTATTTGGGGGATATATATATACTCCTCTAGACATGCCCTTGTGCAAATGTCTAACACGCTATACTATATATACAATTCCTATAATATTAATATATATAATATAAAGAATTTTTTTTCGGGGGGCCTGTGCGGTGACGCCACTTGCGCCACACCAAAGCTGCCCTTGATCGCAACATATACCATAATTGTGTTTGTGCTCAAGTGAAGTTATAAGGTGACATTCCTTGATCGTGTTATGCTTAAATTGACTCACATCTAGCTAGAATCTAGAGGAAGAAAGCTTTATCTACATAGTAGAACAATTGATTATATTTAACATAATATTAGAACAAAATACCTACGTAGAATATCCAATACTTCTATATGCTCTCACGTCATTCAATATGAAATGAATGTGTTACTTAGTTGTATATAAAGATGTAATTATGATGCACTTAAGCCTTGTTTGTAGTAAACTAAATCAGATATTTGCTCTAATGATTAGTGTATTATGTGTCAATATTTTTGTCCAGTAGACTTTTGCCGACGATGCGTCACGCTGCATGCCATCATTTAGGGCAACCTTTTCAAGATTATAATATGTTATTAGTTACATGGACAAAATTAGTGATGACGACAATGAGAAGAAACAAAAAGAGAGCATGAGGAATATAATTGAGTGGCATCTTATAATAATAATAGTAATCCAAAATCAGATATAATTACCTCCGCTTAGTTGTCATATTTCCATAGATCCTTGCTTGTCACTTAGCTGTCTTTCCAGTCGGATTAAACCAGCAAATGCAACACGAGTGCATGATGAGATCAATCAAGAATATATATAAAGGTTAGAAGAATTTGATCGCTCTTTCTCTTCTCTTTCTAGTTTCTAATCAACCGAACAAAAAACAAAAAGCTCATCAGATCATCAGATGATGGGCTTGTTAATTTGATGATTACCTCGTATATTTTGATACTGAACTAATTAATTAACTATGTCTATTTGGCCCCATTATCGATGCTGCGCTGCACTTGGGCACTTCTTCCTTCTCAATGTCTTGTCGTTTCGAACCTCTGGCCCACCTCAATATGGACTGAAACATCTAAATCCTGTTTCCAAGTTAGCTTAATCATTAGCTTCTAATAAGTTCTACTGTAAGATTAACCCCAAAATGGTAACTATTCTAGGATGATAACAGCTGTCTTCCCACATCATTGTGGGTTAATTTGACTTTCACATCTATCTTTCTATTTGTCAAAGTAATACAGTGGACTCAAAACATGAGCATTCAACTAAAAACGAGAGGAGATGGTGCATTTAGAATTTTGGTTTTGAATGGTAATTTAGAAGTAGTGCAGCATATTTGGCTACCATGGGCTGTCAAATGATGACAATTTACATGAATGCATGGCACGTATACAACATGTCAATGTATACATATATATATATATATATATAAGTCAGATAATCATATCGACAAAGAAGTACAACCGGCCCGACTGGCGGCTTCGTCTTTACAAAAAGTAATCTTGGTACAATGATGAAGCTCCATTAATCATCATTACTGAGCATTACAACTGAGAAACCCAAGACATGTAAACTACTTCAGAAATTTTAAGCAAACAGATTTGGTGGTCTTGGCTTCTTAATTAGAATCAGTATCTATGCGAGATTACGTATGTACATGGCTTGAAACTGATTAGTATAGCTGGATCAGATTTTAAGTGGATCGCATGGGAGAATTTTATATATTTCATTGACCACGTATTCGAATATATATATATGTGTTTGACCCCTGAAAAAAATGTACATGTGGAAGAGGTATTATAAGTAGACTTAGACGCATTCCTTCTTGTGTTTGGTCATAAATTAAGCAACGACTCGTGCACGATGACATTATGCACCGTCGGCATTGGAGCCATGTTGGGTGGACGGTGGTGGTGGTGGTGGTCCTGTGGTGGGTGCATGACACTGCCAATCCGTTGATGGTGGTGCAAATTAGTACATGCAGATTAGTTATATAATTTTAATGAATTAGTACAACGACTGTCGGCATTCCCAAGTCCCTGAAAGAGTGAACGTGCATATCTCAGTTTGTCATTTGGACCAGTCAAAGCTCCATCCCTGCCTTAACATTTCACGAGACTTTTCAGTTCTGATTTCCCACCTCCCCTCATGGCCACCTGAGCCTGAAAGCGAGACTGTCTTGATTCTTGGGCAATAAGAGTGAAGTACTGTTCTGTCTGTTGCGGATTGCACCGTCACTTGGTTTTTGTTATTACATGAGTAGCAATTTCCTTCCTCTGGTGTGGTGGCCCGGACCGGACGGCTCCTACGCAAGAGTCAATGAGAGGAAAATGGTCAATGGATCCTTCGGATGCACTAACGGGTCCCACTTCATGCTTTAGTTTGTTTCAATTATTTTCTTTTACAGCTTTGTCGTTGAAGATAGTAGCTGTCAGAAAATAATCACCGAAAGAATGGCTTTTTTCCGCTGAGCCGAGCGAGGAGGGCCAAACCAAAGGCAGTGACAAATTGACAAACAAACATTAACAGGAGCAGCTTTTCGGATTCGTATGGTTTTTTGGTTTTTTGGCGTTTTGTCATTTTGGGATGCACCAAATCCCATCTTTTTATCTCTCTTTTTTTTATTTATTGAGTGGGGTATTGGGCCTGCGAATGGTATTATGACTTATGGGCTTTGGTGAATGAATATGTGTGCCCATTTTAGCCACATTTGCTATACACCTACGTAACGCGTTTTACTTGAGGGCATAATTACTTGCCCAAAATCTTATCATTTTTTGTATTATTTGATTCCTTGTCACAAAACTTGATAATATTGTTAGTAGAAATCGGAAAAAAATGTGGGACCAATGTAGGGATGTGAGAGACCATTCACTACTAAATCACAAGTTATCGATTAGACGACTATCTCACATCGCGTATTCATAGGGTGAACTACATACAAGGCTACGCTAGGCTATAGCCCAAATAGCTTTTTGAATAATTTTTTTAAAACCTATTGTAGCTCATGTAGGGACCTTGTTTTGTGGTCTTCTTGGTGGTTTTCCCACTATTTATATAAAGATATCTTCTTCTTTTTTGAGGACATTTTCTATTGAAATGGGCGATAATATATTAAACTCACACACACAACACGAATGCTAGGACTCGAACCCAGGACCTTGCCTGAGGGAATAAATACTCCAAATCACTACACTAGTGGGTCCTTTGCATAAAGATATTTTTTTAGACAACAATATAAGTAAATAAACTCAATAATAGGGAAATATTATTTTTCTAAGGTCTGTTTTGTGGTCTACTTGGCGGTTTCCTCATTGTTCTTGTGTTAACCTTTTGTTGTATTTAATTTGTATTTGTTATATGTTAAATCTATTGAAAATTAGTTCATAGGACTATGAACTAGCACGGTTTACATAATTTAATGCATACTTTTATTTCTAGAAAATATATAGGAAATTATAAGTTAAAAAAATAGCATTAAATTTTAAGTTAAAACATTTAGCTAACCTACCTGTTAAAAAATTCCTAATTTCGCTTTTGGGTAGGAGAATTTCTTATGTTTGTAATTGGAATTATAATAATGAGGACGAAGACCATGACGAAGGTACATAATAGTAGAAAGTGAGACATAATAAATAAAGATGCAAAGCACCTCCCTTTGTCTACTTTTTGGCATAGACATGTTTATCAAATTTTCTTTTATTCTTTTTCCCTTTGCTGTCCTTACTGAATAACCAGGCAATGATGGGGAACACACATACTGATGAAGGAAAGAAAATGAAAGATCTCTGCTTTTTATTTATTTATTTATTTATAAAATGTATATGATATGTATCTTGGTTGAATAGAAAGGCAATATGTCTGGTGGAGAAATAAAAAATGTGGGAAATGTTTCTCTATTATCATCAATTGGTAGTACAAAAAATGTCAGGTCTACAACAAATAGATCATACAAAATCTATCTTGTTTCCTAATGGAAAAATGATGCTGACAGCATAACAAAATGTTCCATCTTGGATAGCAAAGTTGAATTTGAGACTTACAACTCTGTGCCAAAAGGAAGAGAGAAACAAAATGTGAGTGGAAATTTGCTAAAAAATCAAAGTTTTTCGGGACAAAATGAGTGATCATTTTTCTTTCTTTTGCGCGATCATAACATATCATATCATTATTGTTTTTTGACGTATATAAATTATATAATAATAATGACATGCATCAACAATTGAAAATCGTATCCGTGAAAACGAAGAGAGCGGAGCACACTTCTAAATTGCTTTTTCCATCGTGGAACTAGACTTCTGAACTTTTTCACTGGTTGGGATAGGTGCAACCACCTCCTGAAAAGTGAAAAAGGAGGGGAGGGGCCGGGCAGATGCTTCCTCTTTTCTTCTGGGCCGGGCTCTAAAGGTGGTGATGGGTTGACCCACCTACCATGGCGATAACTGGACCCAATAGCTTTTGTTTTTTATTTTTTCTAAATTATTGTAATGATTTTTTGGGTCAAGATTTCTAAATTATTGTCTAGGAAGGATAAAAAGACCAAAGCTACGTACAAGATTCTGCCGACTACATACATACAGGTTGCATGAACCAATAGGAGTCTGCCGACCTACATACAGATTCCGATGATAACTACGTGGCAGGACCCGTCAGATCAATGCAGTCGCATCTTGTTGACCTTTATTCGGTGGATAACCGGTCGTGTTCAAAGTGTGACCTCGGCTTTAACCACACGTGGCAGTAAAAAGTGGGGCGGTGTTGTGCCCTTATGGTGAGGAGCAGCGTAGGGACCTCAGGATTTGCGGCGTCGACAGTCGCACGTAGGCAATTCAACGCTCAACCCCACGTGTGGTCTAAACTCTTCTTCCCCCACCAACTGTTTGATAAAATGCGCCTAAATCAAACGATAATCACATCAACAATATTTCCCAAATCTGGTCTCTATGAATATCAGATCATGAAGCATCCATGTGAAGTTAAGAAATTCTCGACGGAAACTGAAAGCAAGACAAAATGAATTTTATTTAAAATTTAAAGCAATCGAACTCACATGCAGATGGAGCTTGGCATTCTTCGTTTCCATGTCCCATAAAAAAAGACCCCTTTGAACAATGTCCGATAGTCTCATCATGGTTGGCCTATCTTCATTAATCTAAAATACAGAAAGTTAAAGAAACTTCTGTCTAAATCTTTTTTTAAAAGTATTTCTTAGTCTCACTCCCTCATTGGGCCAAAGCCAAATAAATGACTTGGCTGCAGGTTCGGTTTGGATGATTAGGTTAATTTTGAGATGAGTAATGCCAAAAATATTGTGTGAGTGATAGTCGGCTGTTGATACAATTGATTTCATAACAAATCAATGACTAAGAGCTACTTATGCTTGCATGGACGACTGTTGCTAACTACCTCTTTCCGGATATGCAAGGTTAGGTGTTGCTCCAAATCTTGAGGCTGCCTGCCTGCCTGGGTATGGCGGGTTGGGCCTTGCTATAAGGCAATCCTTAATGATCTTTTGACTAAGTCATTTTATAATGAAGGCCTTGTATATAGTCCTTAGGTAAGACCATATCTCTTAATCGTTTGATTAAATTGATTGGCCGATGGATCAAATTGGTTAACATGATCCAACGATTAAGATATAGGGCCTCACCTAAGGGCCATATATAAAACCCTCACTATAGAATGACTCCAGCTGCTTGTTCTTCTCCTACAGGTATGGGCTCTTGCGCACTCTCCCCTTGGTGCTGTTTAAATTGGGCTCAACGGCACTTAGAATTAGATCAACTGGATCTTGGCCCTATTTAGTTAGGCTTCAGTACAGAGCCTACCAGGAAAGAAACATCCATCCCTGCCAGATATGGTCATATGATCCGCATTGAGTTCTTTACTTTCGTTCTGCCAGAGCCTTTTTATTACCAGCAGTTCTTGCAGGAGCAATGCCCATCAATAAAATGATGAAATCTTTTTGAATCTCTTAAGATGATGAGCCGTCCAGTAGCTTGAGACACAAGCTTCATAAACTCATGGCAATCACCACAAACACGAATGTTCTTTATAATTCTTATTGGTATACTTCCATGAGGTTTTTTGGTTAAACCAAATGCAAGAGCAAGTTTCTCACTGTGATAACAGATGGACTCAAATTTCTCCTCCTCCCCAACATCATGAAGCACCAGTTTTGTGTCAGGAGTAAACCCAGTTTCCTGCAGTTTCCTAATCAGTGTGTTCAGCTCTTCATATATTTCTTTTGCTTCGGGATGAGTTCGATCTTCTGATGCGAATTTGTGAACCTCGTTATCAATCTCAATCCAACTGTAAGCAGCAGACTTCTTAACATTCCTGTCCTTCATGAGAGACCTCATGCATGCCACATCTTTCCATCTTCCACAAGTAGCATACATGTTGGAAAGCATGATGTAAGGTCCAGCACCGAGTGGCTCCAATTCAAAGAGATGTCTAGCTGCCATCTCCCCGTGTTCGATATCGCCTGTCATTGCGCAAACAGATAGAAGAGTGGACCAAATCAAGCTATTCGGTTCATGGGGCATACTTCTGATAAGATCTACTGCTTTGTTTATGTAACCTGAATGACCAAGGAGACAGACCATACAGGCATAATGATCAATAGTGGGTTCCATACCACTTCGTTCACTAATTGAATCAAAATACTTCTGTCCTCGTTCAATCAAATTAGCATGGACACAAGCTGATAAAACACCTATGAAAGTAACATTATTTGGAACTATGTTTCCTTGTAACATGTTCTCATAGAGGGCCAAGGCCTCTAGATCTTTCCCATTTTGTGCATAACCTGTAATCATTGCGTTCCAAGAAACCACATTTCGAAATGGCATTAGTGTGAAAACCACCCAAGCATCTGCAGTAACTCCACATTTGCAATACATATCAACAAGCGCACTAGACACAAGCAATTGATCAGCAACTCCCATATGAACTGCGTTTCCATGAACAACCTGGCCATAACACAAAGATGATAATTTGGCGCACGAACTAACTACGCTCGAGATGGTAAAACTATCAGGTCTGACATTTTCCAATAGCATCTCACCAAACAATATCAGAGCATCCTCTTCTCTGCCATTCTGTGCATAACCAACTATCATTGTTGTCCAACAAATCTTATCCTTCTCCCTAATCTCATCAAATACCTTCCTTGCTTCGACTATATTACCGCTCTGAAAGTAAGCACGGAGAATATTTGACACCGTAACCTGGTCAGGTTTCAACCCTGACGATTGCATTTCATGAAACAAATCAATGCATTTCTCTGGTTGCCCATTTTTTAAGTAGCCAGAAATTATCAAGTTCCAAGACACCGCATTCTTGCCAACCAACCAGTCAAACAACCAACGAGCCCGATCAATGTCACCACATTTGGCATACATATCGATCAACGCATTCCAAAGAAAAACATTCCCTTCCATATTGCCTACAACTACTCTCCCATGAATTTGCTTCCCAAGCCTAAACCCCAGCAACCTGGTGCACGCTTTTAACACGCTCACAAATGTATGCTCTGACGGCTCAAACCCTTCCTCTTGCATTTTAACAAAAACCTCAAACGCCTTGCCCCAACACCCATTTGCCGTCGCACCAGCAATCACGGTATTGTAGGAGACCAAATCGCGAGAAGGCATCTGATCGAAGATTGTCCCCAACTCCTCAACAGACCCAGATTTTGCATAAGCAGAAAGCATGGCGTTCCATGAGTAAACGTCTTTCTTGGGCATTTTGTCAAACAGGTCTCGAGCGTCACCAAGGTTCCCGGATTTGGCATAGAGCTGTAGGATCCTATTATGGAGGAAAGTCTTGGTGGGCTGAAACAAGTGAAGATCCATGTGAGATTGCAGTCTCTTGGCTTGGGAAACATCGTCGGCTCGTACGCATTCGAGCACAAGCGGCGTGTAGGTCTCAGCGGTGGCGCAGCCGCGAGAGTACAACAAGTCTACGCCGTCGCGAAGCTGATGCCTAGCTTTCATATTTGCCGTTTGAATTTGAATTACAGTTTTCCGTTATATGGGCATCGGCCTTGCCCACGTCTCAAACTACGTGGCGGCGAAAATGGGATGAAAAAAAGGTAGAGGACCCACACAGATGAAAGTAAAGCTACTTTAGGTTCATGCCTTTGGGCCCGAAGAGGCCCATGTCTTCAGGCCCATTTTCCAACGCCCAAACAAGAAATGAGCTCATCTAGTGAAGTGAACAACCCAGAACTTGATGAAACGATGACGTCTTGTCATATTATAACCTTGCACCGGCTCTGAATCGTCTTCTAGGGCGCTGAATGGTGTTCTGTTTTCGTTGATCGCATGGAAAAGGCCCTATTTAAACTCTGCGGTAATTCTTATTGATCATATTTTGCGAAATTAATTTTCAATAGTTTTTGCGGTCCTAGATTATCTGCGCTTCGATTTTGTATTCGCTAATTGCTAGGTTTGGTTCATATACTTCAATCTGATTGTTAAATTATTTAGAAATTTAATTCAATGGTGTTGAATTTTGGATATTAGAATTGGATAAGCATAGTAATGTTGTTTGGTGCCTGTAATTTAGGGTTCATGTTTGGAAGAAAAACTAAAGTAGAACACTTTGGTTCTTGCGGTGTTTGGTTTGGTCCTATATAAAGATAGAAGAAACAAGTTGGGAATGTTGGTCCTGTGAACAACTAAAAATTAGGTAACTATCAGTCCTTTAATTTTGAAAATTGGGAATGTTGTTCCCAATTTCAAGATTTGGATCACCTTTTTTCAATTTCATTAGCATGATCATGTAGTTATTGATAGTTTTCAGATGACCTCTGGGATCTGGTATGGATAATGTAGTTTCAAATTGTTTGATGAAACCAACCAGTGATTCCTAGGATAGTTTTCAGATGACCTCTGGGCTCTGTTGTATATGGTTTCTTTCCTTGACTTGGTGAAGGTAAAGTATTTGGCATCACCATATCAGCATAACTGCTGGAAAAAAAAAAAAAAAACCTTCGAAGAACACAAACGCTAGCATTGCAGCTGAGAAAACGTAAATTTAAGTTCTGCAAATGTTTTATCATTTACATCTTGATGCTTTTCTTACTATGTTTGCTTGATTCATGTGATGCAAATGAGCTGCCATATGTGGATCGTTTTCATTTTGTACCTTCATAACAATCTGCCTCTGTGTTTTTCATCTCATTCTTTGTTAGTGTGTATCGGTTACTCGTTTGTTGTATTTGGCACAATATGGAATTTGGTACATTATGGTGTGCTTCTGAGGATCATTTCTATGCCCATTGCGATTTATGACATTAGTCTTCGTTTGATGACTCGATGTTTGATTTCACCACTCTGGTTTTCTTGTGTAGTTGGAGTGTTTCAGATTGCTCTGGAGTCACCATGGTGCATTCTTGTTTTATTGCTGTTTTCTGAGGTGGAAATCTGCTTGAAGCAAAGTATTTCTTATCTTTACGGAATCTTTCATAAACATAAAACATGAAGAAAAAATAATATTTTGAGCAAAAAATTTGACAATGTATATAAATATGGATCATATGAGAAATGGTTTTCTTTTCCAAACAAGCGGAGAAACATAAAATTGAGTTTCTGAATGAACAAACGCTGCGAGAATGTTAGAAGGGGAAGATTTAATTTTTTTTTATCAACTTTTAGCGGCGGTTTTCCGGCTTGTTGATAAAAATAATTATTTTCGGCGGTTAGCGACGAAATAAAACGTCGCTAAAGACGGTTAACCAAATCGAGACCCTAAGTCGTCACTAAAGGCCCAGAAAACGCCGCTAAACGTCGCAAAATGTGAAAATCGTCATTTAAACAAAATAAGCTACTTTTCTGCTGAATTAAGTGTCTCTCCTTCTGTATTTGGATATTGATTTAATTTCCTTCCCTTCAAATACTACAGGCAATCTATTAAACCAAGTAGAAAATAATTTATTTATCATTTGTTCAATATTAATTTATATCTACAATCGGGACGGAGCATTGTTCTTCCAAATTATAAAATAACTTGTCACCCTTGATATTTTGTATAATAATCTTGATATCCTCCAAGTAACTCTCCTTTATTAATATGATTGATTTTATGTTCATATACTTAAGACTTGACTATTTCTTAATTCCTTAGCTATGCTAAGTTCTAAAGACGTGAGCTTAGTCTTGAAGCCATTGTCTTGTGGAGGAAGAAATTCAGCTGGGCTCCGATAATCAACGCCGTGAGTGTTCATCCACTTGACCACTTAATTATTGGTTGACAAGTGATGGCAATGTCTTAACAAATACAATCACACAAACAAATACTAATACATTGATATGAAAAAGAAGGCCGTTCTTCTATTGACGTGCAAAAGTGTTCCAAATGGAAAAAATGCTCCCGTTGCCAATACGATAAAGCCATGCAAATGCCAGTGCAGGCCTGCCTCAGACTCAGAGTCAGAGAGATGGCATTCACTTTCAGAGTTGGACTTGTCACTTGTGGGAACAATATTTAAGATAGCATATAAGTTTGATTGTTTACTAAATTCGTATAATAATAATAAGAATAAGGGTCCGGAAATTATGCATAAAACCCGTTAGAAATAAATTTCTTTTTATCCTCTGTAAATATTTCCTCTATATTTTCTACCTTTTTTTTACTCCACTTTTGGAGTTTTGTTAGATTTGAAGCAGTGCTTGTGAGATCAGCAGAGCAATTCATTTGACCCGCGACCTCCCAACTAACAAGCAAATTGGTGTCAATC
Source organism: Prunus dulcis (assembly GCF_902201215.1). Lineage (NCBI taxonomy): Eukaryota > Viridiplantae > Streptophyta > Magnoliopsida > Rosales > Rosaceae > Prunus > Prunus dulcis. The sequence continues at coordinate 18,728,209 of NC_047656.1, read as the reverse complement.
CATAAGGTTGAAGAGTTAAATAGAAAAGGCGTTGGTAGGTTATATTCCATTTTCTTTGCTTCATAAGTGAGATATCATATGGGAATTAGATGGGTTGGAATTGGATGGAAAGGGACATTAAAAGCGTTCACCTTTGTTGGCTGAACTAACCTAACTACAGAGCAGCATGCATCATCATCAAAGCAGACCAGACATTCATTTCTGCACTTTTGTTTTTGTTTTTATAATTTTTTCTTTCCTGGTTGCCTCCATTTTGGTCAGGGATAGGACAATTATCAGACTTATTTTAAGCTTTGCAAGGACAAAAAACCTGATAAACTAGAACAACCTGGAAGTTTGGAAGTGGTAACAGGTTAGGGAAACAACATGGTACCACCCAGTGGCATGTCCCCAATCTTGGGTTTCTGTGGGCTCAACTTTAAACATAAACTACCAAGAAAAAAGGGTCGTCCAAAGTGATTGTTATTTCTTTCCCCTTTTTTTTTTGGCTGGCTTGGATAAAGAAACAATTTGAGAGAAATATAAAAAGCAATATAAAGTTCAAGTAAGAGGCTTCTTGTTGTACAAAATCGATTAAATTAATGAAGGCATTGGAAGCCAAGCAAGGTAGCAAACAGATAAGAAGAAGGCTGAAATGGATGGTGACAAAGAGACCCATCATCATGTTCATGATTCATTCATTTGATATTGTTTATACACACCAGAAAGAAAGAAAAGGTCTTTTTCATCCATCTCAGATTCTCTGAAGAAAAAAACATGAAAACACAAGAAAAACAAGTAAATTCCAATTCCTACGCGCCCAGACTCTTTGACTCAGTGTGCCTTCTCCTGCTTAAAAGAAGTTGGAAAATCCCGTACAAGTCTGGCATACATATATTAAGACCAAATCTAACTCCCTCCCTACAATTGTTAATGTTTTTGTTTTCAAAGACTTAAGCTTTTTTCTCTCCTCCAAAAGTATAGACCACACCGATCACCCACCCAACCCTCCTTCTTCCCCTTTCATAATTCAATTCAAAATCAAACCCATGAAAACTCTCTCTGTCTAATCAATCACACGCAGACGCATAGCTTTTCTTGTTTGATTTCTTCTATTTGTACCATAAAGCAAAAGAGCACATCACTATCTGCAAAAAAATTCTCTCTCTCTCTCTCTCTCTCTCTCTCTCTGTATGTGTGCGTGAAATTCAGTACCTTTTTCGATGTGACACTACACCATCATGGCTTCCTTCAAAGTCAAGCAAGAATAACAGAAAACGAAGGCCCTACAGAGCAGGAACATCACTAACCCACAAAGCCTTTTCCTTTCCCCTACACGCGTAAACCCAAAATGGCTCAGATTCTCAGAGACAGAGTATTTGGAAATTCAAAGAGACACAGCCAACGCCATAATCCAATCCAAACCACCATGCCCGTATACCCAGTTGAAGACCTCCCCAACCCATTTGGCGAACTGGGTCCGAACCTCTCCGACTCGGAGCTCCGAGAAACCGTCTACGAGATCTTAGTAGGAGCCTGCCGGAGCTCTGGAGCCAAACCGCTTACTTACATCCCGCAGTCCGAGAAGACCGACCGGTCCGACCGGACTACTCTGACTTCGTTGCCATCATCGCTTCAGAGGTCGACGTCATCAGCGGCGAGCCGGGTCAAGAAGGCTCTGGGTTTGAAGCAAACGGCATCGTCTAGGAGGAGACTCGGTGATGGTGATTCATTGAGTCAGGGGAAGACTAGGCGGTCTGGGACGGTTTGGGAGCTTATGAGGGTTCAGATGAGGGTTTCGGAGCAGACTGATACCAGGGTCAGGAGAGCCCTTTTAAGGGTTGCTGCTGGTCAGGTTTGTGAATTGTGATGTGAAACACTCTGTTTTTTTAATTATGCTGCTGGTTTGTATTTTATGGATGCTGCTTGTGCTTGGTTTCTCAGAAAATAATAGAATAGGAAGGAAATGAAGTTCTGAATGATAGAGAAGTCAGCTTTTGAGGGGTAGCAGAAATTAAAGAGGAGATGAATTGTAAATGTTTATTGATTACTATTCTGATGTTTTAGTGGCGAAGGAATCAAATTTTGATTTTATTTCTTTGATCACTTCTTAATCATTGTGAATTTTGGCATTTCTAGACATGTTTATTTCTTAGTTAGTTATGCCTGGATTATGTTTACTGTTTCTCAAAGTCTCAAATTTTGTTAGCCTCAACAGAGGACAAGGATATGAGTTGAATGCGTGGTTTTTGGCTGTTTGTGTTTTCTAACTCAAGCTTAGTGAATTGTTGGTCTTTGTTTCTTTGTATTAGCTTGGAAAGCGTATAGAGTGCATGGTTTTGCCTCTTGAGCTACTACAGCAGTTCAAGTCTTCAGATTTTCCCAGTCAGCAAGAATATGAAGCCTGGCAGAGGAGAAATTTGAAGGTTCTTGAAGCAGGGCTTCTTTTATATCCTTCTTTGCCTTTAGATAAGAAAGACACTGCTCCTCAACAGCTCCAGAAGATTATTCGTGGGGCCTTAGAGAAACCCATAGAAACTGGAAAGCACAATGAGTCGATGCAAGTTCTCCGCGGTGTTGTTATGTCTCTTGCTTGCAGATCATTTGATGGTTCTGTTTCTGACACATGCCACTGGGCAGATGGATTTCCATTGAACCTTAGGCTCTACCAAATGCTCCTAGAATCATGTTTTGACCCGAATGAAGAAACGTCTGTTATTGAAGAGCTTGATGAGGTTTTAGACCTCATAAAGAAGACCTGGCCAGTCCTCGGAATAAACCAAATTCTGCATAATCTTTGTTTCTCATGGGTTTTATTTCATCGTTATGTTACAACTGGCCAAGTGGATAATGACCTGCTGTCTGCATCCAGTAACCTGTTAGAGGAAGTTGAACAAGATGCCAATGGCACAAAAGATCCATCTTATTTGAAGATCTTAAGTTCAACATTGAGTTCAATATTGGGTTGGGCTGAGAAAAGGCTTCTTGCCTACCGTGATATTTTCCACAGTGGCAATATTGAATCAATGCAAAACATTCTCTCCCTGGGGTTATTGTCAGCGAAAATATTGATAGAAGATATTTCTCACGAGTACCGTAGGAAGAGGAAAGGAGTTAATGTGGCTCATGACAGGGTTGATGCTTACATAAGATCATCAATGCGCTCTGCTTTTGCACAGGCAAGTTCCCGTATTATTTTTTTGCTGTGATTAATGAAGAGGCCATAAATAATGTGTTTTGTGCTAGGAAATATTCTGTTTATGTCTGTTGCTTATAGAGGATTTTTTGGAAAATCAGGGTGGTGAACTTTACCTATATAAATTTTAATAATTTTTGTTCCCAGTTCATACTTATATGTTACCAACCTGGCTTTCTGTTTTGGCTATAAAATATACTGATCAAGTTTTGAATGTTGTATTAAGGCAGAAAGTGGAAAAGGTAGGTTCCAGCAAGCGTTTGTCGAAGAGCCAAAACAATCTTATTCCTGGCCTTTCTGCCCTTGCACAAGATGTTAGTGAACTGGCTTTTAGTGAGAAGGGAATATTTGGTCCAGTATTGAAGAGATGGCACCCTTTTGCAACAGGCGTTGCTGTGGCCACACTGCATTCTTGTTATGGAAATGAGCTGAAGCAATTTGTGACGGGTATCAGTGAGTTGACTCCAGATACCATACAAGTGCTGAGAGCTGCTGACAAATTGGAGAAGGATCTTGTGCAGATTGCCGTTGAAGATTCAGTGGATAGTGAGGATGGTGGGAAATCCATCATAAGGGAGATGCCTCCTTATGAGGCTGAAGCTGTAATTGCCAATCTGGTAAAGGCTTGGATAAGGACAAGAGTGGACGGGCTGAAGGAATGGGTTGACAGAAATCTGCAACAAGAGGTACATATTTTCTGTTTCAACAAACAAAGGGTTAACGATCAACAGATACAAGCGTCTGTGATTGCAGTTTCTCTAATGCAGAGGTCACTAGACTTAAATGGACAAAGTCTTAGTTTTGACCAATGCCATTTAGTTCTTATAAAAGAAAATATGAAAATTCAAATCCACTGTTCTAACGTGAAACTTATTCCTTTACTAGTTTCATGATCTGACCTTGTTAACTTTCTTTCTACAGGTATGGAATCCAAGGGCAAACAAAGAGCGATTTGCTCCTTCTGCCATTGAAGTTTTACGCATTACAGATGAAACATTGGAAGCATTCTTTATGTTGCCAATACCTATACATCCTGCCTTGGTTCCAGAACTGATGACTGGCCTTGACAGATGTCTTCAACACTATATCTCAAAGGCCAAGTCTGGCTGTGGTATGTACATTTCATAGCTAGCACTGGTGTGGTGAATTTTTTTAAGTTTTCAATCTCCAAAATGACCACCAATTCCCCTTTGTTATCTGTGCAGGGACCAGAAGTACTTTCATTCCCGCTTTACCTGCTTTGACCAGATGTTCAGCTGGATCAAAATTTCATGGTGTATTCAAGAAGAAGGAAAGGTCACATATAAGTCAGAGAAGGAAATCTCAGGTTGGAACTACAAATGGGGACAGCTCCTTTGGAATTCCGCAACTTTGTGTTCGCATTAATACTTTGCAGCTTATTCGAATGGAGTTGGGAGTTTTTGAGAAAAGGATAATGGCCCATCTAGGGAACTCTGAATTCACTCAAGGGGACAATATTGCAAATGGAACAGGCAAAATGTTTGAGCTTTCAGCATCTGCTTCTGTAGAAGGGATCCAACAACTTTGTGAAGCAACAGCATACAAGGTTATTTTCCATGACCTAAGTCATGTTCTTTGGGATGGCTTGTATGTTGTGGATGTTTCGTCTTCTAGAATTGAGCCATTTCTTCAGGAACTTGAGCAATATTTGGAGATTATTTCATCAACAGTGCACGACAGAGTTAGAACGCGTGTAATTACTGATGTGATGAAAGCTTCTTTCGATGGGTTCTTGTTGGTTTTGCTAGCTGGAGGCCCTTCTCGCACTTTCACACAAAAAGATTCTGACATAATAGAGGAGGATTTTAAGTTTCTGACCGATTTATTCTGGTCGAATGGGGATGGATTGCCCGCAGATTTGATAAATAAGTTATCAACCACTGTTAAAGGCATCCTTCCTCTGTACCGTACTGATACAAATGGCCTTATTGAACAGTTCAAACGTGTGACTTTGGATGGCTCTCCTGCTAAATCCCGGATGCCAATGCCTCCAACTTCAGGTCAGTGGAACTCCAATGAGCCAAACACACTTCTGCGTGTCTTGTGTTGTCGAAATGACGAGACTGCAGCAAAGTTTCTTAAGAAGACTTATAACTTGCCTAAGAAGCTGTAACAACCTTTGGTTTGTGAAAAATTCGTTTACGAAGGATGGACAGCATCATCCATCACAAAGCTCTGACATCATGTTTTTGACTAAACAGCTGTTTAATTTGAGGGTAGAACATTGACATGTATAGTATGTTTATCGCTCCACATTCTTCTTGTTCAGAGCTTTCACCAGTCTGTGAGTAAGGAACTTCAAAGGAGCAGAGGATTAATAAGGCTTTATAGTGGGTTGAGCAAATATTTATTTATTTATTACTATTCTTTCTCGGATTTATCGAATGTGTTGAGGTGGGTCGGCTTCTCCGTTTATTTAATCGTACTACATTGGCGGCACCGGCACAGCATAACGGACAAACTGCAAGATGCAAAGAAAACCTTGACAATATCTTTTCATAGTGTAGCAGGTAGTTGTGAGTGAGTGAGATGGGTTGCTTTTTGGAGAAATCTTAGCGGATTTTGTTGTATTTTGGATGTGTACAGCGAGGGGTTCTTTTATTCTGTTCTGCGTGTATGTTAATATTTCATATTTGGAACAAATTTTTATTTTCCCATGCCACAAAGACAGGTAAGGTGTTTTTTCAAGCTTAAATGGTTAAGAGCGTTATGTCCGACCTAAATAATCCTTTAAATTATTTGGAGAAAAAGCGAAGCTGTTCTAGGTTGGAGGTTCTCACATAATAATATTACACCATTCAATCATGGCGCCAGGGTCAGTTGTTCAAATATTGCAGAGCATTCTTTCACCTAAACAGTGTATTAAAAAGATAATACCGTAAAAGAGTATACAAGACAAAGATCATATCAGAAGCGACTACAAAATCTTTGACTGATCGTCATTTGCATTTCGTAAGAAATGATCAACTAAAACTATGCTTCCTCGCTCAATCCACTCTCCTGAGGCCCTCGCATTCCTTCGTATATTTTATCAAATTACAGATAATTGACCACACATCTCTCCCTACTTCCAACACTTAATAAATCACTTTCAGTGCCAAGGATTTTTTCTTGTGCTACTTCTTTTTGTGCTGCTACTCGATGAGCTTGATTTCTGCCAAGAAAAAAACCCGCTTACCACAACAGTATTTCCTCAGTCTACAGAATATTGAGGAAGAGTGAAAATCTTACGTACCGATTTTGACTTCTTTGTCTTTCCGCGGATCCTGTTCCTTGGTGGTTTTAGTTTGTAAATCCGAACCATCCAATGGTGGGTTGTGAATACCTAAATTACAGAAATATATTGTGAAAGGTATAATAATATGTTCCATAGCTTCCACATATCTGAAACTAAAAGTTCGGATCATCTGACCTCTTCAAAATGGGTGAGTTTGAAATATTTCTTTCCAATTTCTGTTCGCCTCACCCTATCAAAGCCTTTACCATCGGTGTCCACAAACCTGTAGGTAAAAGAAGACAAGATGCACAATTTCACTCACAGCCAGAACCCCCAAAAAAAAAAGATTTTTAAAAAAAAAAAAAAACTTCAAAAATAAGCAGACAACTTTATGCAAATGCAGACCTGTAATAAGAGAGTTTGTACATGAGAGAATTGAGCATGGTGGGGGTGGCCTGAGAGTCAATCCGATACTGACCATCCCTCTTTAGACAGGAAAAGAAGGTAAAACATGGTTAATGACACAACATTAACACTAATATAACAAGAAAACTTTGACATCCAGTTAGTTAGGCCAAAAAGGGGAAATGAAAAAAATGAAAGAAATCAGGGAAGGAAATAACTAACCAAGTAATCGGGTTCCTTGATATGAGGGAATACACCCCCTCCGATACGGACCATCCACAGGAACTTATTAATATCATCACTGGGGTAGCCAACAAGACCTGATAAGTGAGATTATTAATCAGAATAAGGCTTTACTTTCTTTCGTAAGAAGATCTGAGCATGCCAAAGGGAGCCAACCTCCAAAAACAACAAGAACATATTTTACGTCCAACGAGTTAAAAATTTCCCAAGCCGCCTTTTCCGGTGAAGACATGGCAGTACCGACAGTTGCAATATGTGTGTTGTTCCATGTATTATTGTCAACAATGACAGTGCGGTTAGCCATGGCAGTAGTTTGGTACCCATAATCCCACCAAGATGCAACCTGCAAGTAATTTATAGCATAAAGGAATATTTGTTAATATCTTCATTTGGCAAAGGACGCGGTTTTAGTCTGTCAAAAATTAAATTGAGTTGATATAATATAGGGAAAAACAAAAGGTGAAGAACTCACTTTATCATCCACCTCAGTGTTGTGGCTTAACCATGCATAAGCCTCTCTAAAATCATCAAAAACATGGAGACCATCATTTGAATAAGATGTTAGAACAATAGATGGGGCTGAATAAGCTTCAGCTGCTGCCCAGACACAATGAACCTACAAAACAATGATAACTCAACTTCAGTGGCCATCTTCTTATCAAGCAAAATGAAATTAGAGGAAATGGAAGGACAAAGTCAATTCTGAATATGGACATGATAACCTCTTTTTGATATTGACTGCATGGCTTCCTGTTTTAAATAAGTTTTCAGTAAGAGAAGACGCATATCTATTTTCCACAGGGCCTCTATTAACTTGATTATCCATCCATTCACATTGTTAAAGTTGATTAGAAGTATATACTTTCCCTTCAAATTGATTAAGGTTCAAAGGATGTATAAGTTCAAGCACCATAACATACACGTGCATACAGAACTCATGTGTATCAGAATCAGAACCGAGATGTGGAGGAAAACATAGAAAATAGGGAAAGAAGAAAATTTATATACCACATAGAAGGCTCCAAGCAACACAAGTAGAAAAATAGCAAGAACAGATCCCTCAAATGGTAAAACCAGAAGTCTCTTTTCAATTTGAGATTTAATGGAAGGCTTTTCAACTGGTTCCTTTTCCTTCTTCCTGTTCTTTCTTGAGGGTCTCTCCTTCAATGTCTCTCCACTTTTATCTGTCTTTGGCACTTCAGTCTGCGGTACAGTGCTCTCAGAACTGGTATCCCCAGCCTTAACGGTCAAAAAGACAAAATTAATCCCTCAATAATCTATAAAAAGGCTGGACAGATGTAAAACAATGGAAAGAAATACGCTTACATCAACTTCAGAAAATCCTGGTAAACCAGGTAACTGAAACTTGATTGATCGTGTGAAAACATCAAAAGCTTCAGATAGAGCAATCCCAGACATGATGCAGGCTGCTGGAGCAAGTACTAGCATAAGCCGCACCTGTGATATTAGTGAAAAACAATATTAAAATGGATTAACATAAAAACTGGAAGAAAGGCAAATTAAACTTAGCTATGCCAATAACAGTTTTTACCATGACTCCAGAGAAATATACTGAAGTTACAATGTAAAGGATCACAAAAGAGCTTGCATCTGATAAGGGTGAAAAGCAAGCCTACCAACAGATATAAACAATAAAAACGGTGGTTAGGAACATGGAAAAATAGGAAATAAAAAACAAAATACAGTAACTCAGGAAATAAAAAGCAAACCATGGTTGAAGGAATCTTACAATAATGCCAGCTGGAACCAAGAATGCCAACACATTAATGTCCATGAAGTAAGAGGGCCAAGTAGGAGGTTGATGCTCACTAACACTAGCAATAATCGGTATGTACTTGCTTGCATAAGTTCTGAAATGAAAAAACAAACATATAAACATATAGAAGTTCGTTTATTTCTCAGCTAGGCAGAACAAATATTTCAAGAGAAGTTAAAGAATGCAAACAAGTCAAATGGTTTCCAACATCTCAGAGTTGGGAAGCAGCTGGTGTTGGGGAGGCAGAATGGGGGTGCCATTCTAAACGAGCAATACTATAGACAACCAAAAAAAATTCCAAATTTTAGATCCTAAGTGATGTGACAGTGATTTATTTATTCATATTTGGTCCCATTTACATTTTCATGTGAAACCCATTAATTTTAGTGAATAAGATATTCCCAATACATTTTTCTAAATTACTTTGGTATCCAAAATTCGGGATCTATTTCGGTGCTTGTAGTATTGTGCAATGTGCAGTCTAAAAGAATTAGCTTGTCACATTAGGTCCTCTAGATAACATTATCAGACCAAAGCCAGAAATTTGGACAATTTAGGCACCAGGTGCTCCAAATTCAGTTGTACCCATAATGGAAATGTCTGTTTTTGGTCATGTTAGTTCAATCAGAAAACCAAAGGTTGTCAAACAAAGAAGAGACGTATGAACTGAACTATGAACTTACGGATCAAGTAGACTAAGGCTTCGCCCACTCCATCCCTTTGTTGGGCTTGAAGCCACCAAAGCTACAAGTACTGCTATCACAGCAATACATATTATCCTGAAAAATAAGTAACATGGGAGGCATAGAGATCAATTATGTGTTCAATGTAAGAGACCCTTAATACAGTTAGAAAACAGAACAGGTGAAACATACAGGCCAATGGATAGAACAAGCGTAACAGCCACTTTGAACATTTTTGGAGAGAGAATCCCTTTGATATAGTACACAAAAGCGACCACATGTATAATAATAAAAACCTGCAACAAAAAACAATGTTGTCAGGCATATAAAAGTAACATGAGACAATTAAGTTGATGAGAAAATAAAGTTGGGAAATGCTCACCAAGAAGGACGCAAAATGTTCTGATGTCATGACAGCATTAAATCCAACTACCGGCACCAAAGCAGCTAACAATGTTCCCAACACAACCTGCATTAGAAAAGTTAAGATTTTAACACAAACCAAGAAATGCCATTGAAGAAGTGCAAGAATGTCAATATGCATTCTTCAATTTGTTTTCAATCACGGATTGCTTCATAAGTAATGCAGATACTTACAAGAGGAGCATATGCAATGTACAAACGAGAAGAGTAGCGACCCGTTACAATGCAGAGAAGCACATGCATTGGAATAAGGTTAATAATAAATGTGTAGCCTCCCCAAGAGCAAACCTGAAAGGATGAAACAAAATGAAAGTGGAAATAAGAATATATAAGGTTACAAGGGCACAAGCAACATTAGTACATATACTTACCATGTAAAAGTATGCTATGGCGTTAAGAGTTGCATAAAAGAGGGATCCTGTATTCAGTGTCTGCATATAACGCATAATGTAGTGAGAAAATATTGATGCACATTATAGAGAACTCCTGTATTATATGCCAATGGTATAACCATGGGCAAAAGAAAATATTCAGAAGGTGATACTATTCAACGGTCAACAGAATCAGATCATTCTTTGAAAACAACCGTGTTCTGAGATGTTAATGAAACACCCAAAAGAACGAAATAAAGTTGTCTTTTCCCAAATCTAACCTTTATATAAAGATAGAAAGTGAAGATCAAAGCAAAAATAGCCACAGCTTCATTGTCATAGCTTCCAGCCACTGAGCGAGAAATATACGATGGGACCTACAAACAAAAACAAAAAAAGGGCACAGATAAACCTTTGTGCTTACCACTTCCATATGTTGTAGAGTTAAAAGTACCCGCTCTGTAACTTACCATGGCTATAAGAGCTGCAGCTGTTAGTCCAGCACCAGCACCCTTAACTTCCTGAAGAAAGAGGCAACTGAACATCATCAACAAATTGGAGGCCAATAACTAAAATGTAGAAAATAATTAAGGCTGAATACAAACCCGAGTCAGAAGGTAAGTTGCCCATGATGTGAAAGCAGAGAATATAGGCGCAGTAAATACACAAATAGTTTCCACAGAAAGAGGAATGTTTAATGAATTCAACAACCTGATAAGAGAGCAATATCAAAATCAACAACATCAAACTCAGTAGTTAAAAATCAAAAGAAAAGAATATTCTAATATTTCAATTATAAATTGCAATACTCACCACCATAGCGTTCCTGCTGTCAAGGTCAATCCAGGGTAAACAGTTCCACCAATCACACGACCAAGAGGATACCTTATAATGTCAGTTTAAGAAATATTAACTTTATATTGCTGAATTATGTAAACCACCGAAGAAAAAGAATCAAAACAAGAACCCTGCCATGAGGTTTGTAAGCCACAAAAAGTAGAAATTACCAGGTTCGATCATCAAACCAGTTCCAAAAATCGTATATTCCATTCTTTGTCAGAAACTGAAACCAACAAACAAGGATGTCATCTTGTTTATATCTTCCCATCATCGTAATATAATAAGATGAATCGATGCACACTCTGATCATAAATTTCAAATTTCCAAATACATTTAACCCAACAGCAATGGTATGGGATTGAGTGAGAATTATACCATCTAAGTGCAAGACAAGTGAAAACCAATCTCAAATGAGACAAAGAAACCAAACCTGAGTGACTCTGTAATTGAAATAAGGATCAAACTCGTGAATTACACTCTCGTATTTTATGACCTGTAGATCAATACACAAAGCAACATTAAAGCGAGTACTAACACACAGTTTCAGTCCTTTTGATTGCTGAGAAATGTAATTATGAATGATAATTCAATGTTATGAAAATTAGAACTCAAAAATTTACAGAATAATCTAAAGTCAAACTTATTACAAAAACACCATTTGGTTCGGTAGAGTTATAAGTTATAACAGAAAATATGGAAGTCTAAATTTAAATAAAATGTATCTATATGCACATGAGTATATATATATATATATATACATATAACTTTGATTAGTTATGCATTTTCCTGAATTATCGAGGCTGCCAAACGACCAACACTGGGTTTTAATATTAAAAAACGATTGGATCTAGAAAATTGAAGAAATTATATTGATCGTAGAGCTCACAGAGAAGAGACGAATCGAAAATGCGAGAACACCGATCAGGATGAGGATGAAGAAGGAGAGGACATTTCCAAAAGCATGCCTCAAGGATGTGCCATTAGAGGTCTCCGAGGCCGCCATTGACGGCCAAATCGAGCTCCGGGCTTTCGAAAGAGAGAGAAAGATGGAGGAGACTGAGGTCTGATGAAGGGTTTTGCGGGCAATGACTACGAAGTGGGAGAGAAGACTTCGTAACACTATACAGAGAGAGAAAGAGAGTGAGACAAGTTGATTTTCAAGAACTACGAAACTAGCCCTGAAATGTCTACGGAATCACGTAAATGCCCTTCTACATTTATACGTGGCTTTTTGTATATAGTTGCAAGGAGCAAACCTCGTGATTGGTTTCGCGCTACGCAAACTGTCACGTGGCGTGATATGATACGAGGAGGCAGGGCCTAATGGTGAGTCTGTCAACTGTCAAATGGGATAGCCTGAAAACGAGTCTTCCTTCAGAAAAAAGGTAAAATAAAATCTGATGGGCTGGACTAATTAATTTTCACAAAACTTTACCACAAAGCAAAAATAAATGGGCATTCCTAAATACACCCTCAAATTTGCTAGAGACACCCAGTTGTGCATGACACCCTATACTTTGTTTTTAAGTATTATGAAATTTTCTTGCTACACTATACCTATAAAATTTACTTTTGAAAAGAATGCAAACTTAACCTTTAAGTTTCATGTTCTAATTTTTAGAATGTAAAAAAATGAAAAAATTGGAAAAGGAAGTGAAGGTAGGCAAGCCACCATGGTGGTCGGAGACCTCGTTGGCCTCTATATTTACTTCCATTTCTTCCTTCCGCATGCATGAAACCATAATAAGCGATAGAGACCGTCTCTTTCGCTCCCTAATTTCTCTAATTTTTAAATTTGAGCTTAAATTTCTCAAAAAGTTTATAAGTACTTTGTTTTTTAAGATTGTAAGATTTTAAGTCACTTTCTAAAAGGATAACTTGTAAGTAAAAAAAAATGGGGAGACTTTGAAAAAGGCCAAAGGAGAGAGAAAATTTTTTTAAAAAGCCAAAATGGACAAAATTGCCCTTATTTATTTTTGAATTTCCTAAGGAATTATTTATATTTGCATGTCTTTTGTTTAAAAGTTGTGAGGTTCTTCTGTTTTTTTTTGAAATTTTTTTGGCTTTTTTTAAAAATAAATTTTTTTTTACGGCTAAAATGTAAATTTACTAAAAAAATATTACGTTGCGAGCTAATTTACTTTTCGGTAGGCTCGCCCTGGGCCTTGATACCATTCTCTAGGCTTAACTAACAGATGGCCCATGGTATTTTTGGCCTTTTTGGTTTGGGAATGACAGATGCCCCATAGAATTTGGCGGTAACTCTTTTTTTGGTTCCTCTGTTTTGAATAGGGATTCCTTGTCCCAATATAAGGAGGAAAACTCCATCCTTCAATATAAACGTAAGCCAAGCCAAAGCTATGTGCCCATTTTCCCCTTCGATCGCTCTGCTTAATTTTTCTTCAATATTCGAAAGTTTTGCTTTATTTGTTCTTTTGCACTCTGTTTAATTTGAATAGTTTGGGGTTGAAACTCATCAACCATGACGGCTTTGAAAGGGCTTCTTCCGCCTCCGGCAGCAACCACAACGGCTTCTTACGACCACTCGAATGATCCGTGGTTCAAGCAGCGCTTCGGTTCTGCTGAGGCACAAAGATCTGCTGCTGTCGTCAAGCCAAAGCCTGTACCTCCTTACTTGAAGCGTCAAGGCTTTGTTCCTAGGAAGGTGGAGGAGTTTGGGGAGGGGGAGTTTGGGGAGGGGGGTGCTTTCCCTGAGATTCATATAGCTCAGTACCCTCTTGGCATGGGCAGGGACAAGTTGTCCAAACCCGGTACGAACATACTTCCGGTTACAGTTAATGCCAGGGGGAATGTCCGAAAATTTTGAAGAATGAGGATGAGGAGATGGATTATGCGAATGAGAAAGAGGAGAAGTTGCAGAAGGAGATTGAAGAAACAACAGCAGAAACAAAAGCTGCGCTTGAGAAGATTGTGAATGTAAGATTGAGCACTGCACAGCCGAAAAATATAGCCAAGCAGTCGATTGGCTCGAAAATTATCAAGTACATGCCATCGCAGAAGGCAGCGGCGTTTAATTCTGGTGCCAAGGCGAGGATTATCAGGATGGCGGAGATGCCTGTGGACCCACTTAAGCCTCCTAAGTTCAAGCATAAGCGTGTTCCGAGGCCTTCTGGGTCCCCGCCTGTGCCGGTCATGCATTCCCCGCCACGGCCGGTGACTGTGAAAGACCTGAAGGATTGGAAGATTCCACCTTGTATTTCAAATTGGAAGAACCAGAAAGGGTATACGATCCCATTGGACAAACGTCTTGCAGCCGAGGGGAAAATCCTTCAAGATCTTGGTGGTCTGTTTCTTGATAATTTGGCAAAGCTTCATGAGGCTTTGTATGTGGCAGAGCAGAAGGCTAGAGAGGGAATTGCTATGAGAAAAAATGTTCAGGATGAATTGTTGACGAAGGAGAAGGAAAAGAAAGAGCAGGACTTGAGGATATTAGCACAGAGGGCTCGTTCCGAGAGAAGGGGTGCCACAGCCCCTCCATCAATGCCTTCCACAACAGAACAGCAATGGACAATGATGCGAGAGGGGATTATGAGCGTCCAACAAGCGAAAAAGAGACTGATTATCCGAAGGAGACGAGAGAGGAAAGAGAAGGGAGGTTGAAGCTGTTGATTATTGCCTCAAACCAATAGTCAAAAGTGATGAATATTGACAAGTTGCAATGTGAATGCATTAATTGGCTTTCACAAATGGTGGTAGGCTATTGTTGACTTGGCTAACCTTTGGCTTCTTTGAGAAGCCACTTCCTTTGGCTTCTTTGAGAAGCTAACCTTTGGCTTCCACTTCCTTTGGCTTCTTTGAGAAGCCACTTCCTTTGGCTTCTTTGAGAAGCCACTTCCTTTGGCTATAAATTGGAAGCAAATGGTTTCATTTGAAGCATCCAACCAAGTGTTGAGTAGAAGAGAAAAAATAGCAAGAAAGGCATTTTGCCAAAGAGTGAAACAAATTCTCTCTAGTTGTTCTTTGCTTTGTATCATTGTTTTCTCTTCCTTTGTGAGTGTGTGAGGTTGGGTGTATTTGGGTCTTTGGGAAATTGAGTGGTAAACACTATTGTATATCTCCATTGATTATAGTGGAATACTCCATCGTCTCCAAACTGGATGTAGGCAATTGCCGAACCAGTATAAATCTTGGTGTTGTTCTTGTTGATTATTTTGTTCAATTTTTTCTCCTGCCTGTTGTTATTTATTTTTCACTCGCAGTTGGTTGACGCTTCCGCACAACAAGTGGTATCAGAGCTCCAGTTTTTCGACTGGGGTTTCGTGGGAGTGAAAAATCTGTCGGTGCTACAGTGACGGGTGAATAGTGCACGTGAATAGTGTCGGTGCTACAGTGCTCCGTGAATAGTGCTGTGCTACAGTAGCAGTGAATAGTGCCGGGCAGATTTGATGGCTGGAGAAAAAGACGAAATTTTGAAGGAGAAGGAGTCGGCATCGTCTTCGTCGGCACCTACATCCAATAGACATCCAATTGCCAGTACAAGGTTAGAGGTTGATAAATTTAATGGCTCCAATAATTTTGGTATGTGGCAATGTGAAGTTATGGATGTGTTGTATCAACAAGAGTTGGATATGGTTCTGGAGGATAAACCAGAAGATATTGATGACAAGCAGTGGACTCGAATTAATCTCCATGCTTGTGCCACTATTCGATCGTTCCTTGATAAGGAGTTGAAATACCCGTATATGAAGGAAACTTCTGCTAAGAAGTTATGGATGAAATTGGAGGAGAAGTATATGACCAAGAGCGCAGAAAATCGGCTCTTCTTGAAGAAACGACTCTTCCGATTTCAATATCGTTCAGGTATTTCTATGCATGAACACCTCAATGATTATAATAAAATACTTGCTGATTTAGCAAACCTTGATGTGATAATTCCCGACGAGGATAAGGCACTATGTTTGTTAAATTCATTGCCTGATGATTATGATCATTTGACAACTACTTTGTTGTATGGAAAATCCGAGGTGAAACTGGATGAGGTGTCTGCGGCATTGGTGAATCATGAGTGTCGTAAAAAGGAACAGAAGACTCAAAATTCACAAACCGAGGCACTCGTTGCAAGGGGTCGAACAGAGGAAAGAAAATCTGGGAAGCGGGGAAAATCTCGTTCAAAGTCACGAGGGAAATTTCCTGCTAAAGATGAATGTGCCTTTTGTCGCCAAAAGGGTCATTGGAAGAAAGACTGCCCCAAATTGAAGAACAAGGAGAAGGAGAAAGTGGGTTCTGAAGCAAATGTTGCAAAATCTGGAGATGAAGATTTCGAGTTTGCTTTGGCTAGTTCATCTGCTGATGGTCACTCAACTGAGTGGATTTTGGATTCAGGTTGCACCTATCATATGTGTCCTATTCGGGAATGGTTTTCTAGCTTCGAGGAGCTGGATGGTGGAGTTGTTTTGATGGGCAACAATAATGCCTGCAAAACACAAGGGATAGGCAAAATCTGTTTAAAGATGCATGATGGAACAGTCAGAGAATTGAGTGATGTTCGGTATGTTCCGGATATGAAGAAGAATCTCATCTCATTGGGCGCTTTGGAATCCAAGGGTCTCAAGATCACCATGGAGGGTGGAGTTCTTAAAGCTGTGCATGGGGCACTGGTGGTGATGAAAGGTACAAGACGAAATAACTTGTATTTCTTGCAGGGTAGTACAGTTATTGGTGGAGCAGCTGTCACCGAAGCTGCTGACGCAGATAGCACAGACACCACAAGGTTATGGCATATGCGTCTTGGGCATGCTGGTGAAAAAGCGTTGCAAGGATTGGTGAAGCAAGGCTTATTGAAAGGTGCAAAGGCATGCAAATTGGAATTCTGTGAACACTGTGTGCTGGGTAAGCAAACTAGAGTGAAATTTGGCACTGCTATTCACCACACTAAAGGCATTCTAGATTATGTTCACACTGATGTTTGGGGACCTTCCAAGAATGCATCTTGGGGAGGTAGCCATTATTTTGTCTCCTTTGTTGATGACTTCTCTAGAAGAATATGGGTGTACACCATGAAGCGTAAAGATGAAGTCTTGAAGATATTCCTGAAGTGGAAAAAGATGATTGAAATGCAAAGCGGTCGGAAGATCAAGACTCTCAGATCAGACAATGGTGGTGAATATAAGTCTGATCCTTTCTTGAAAGTTTGTCAAGATGAGGGTATTGTGAGGCACTTCACGGTTAGGGAGACACCGCAACAGAATGGGGTGGCGGAGCGCATGAACCGTACTTTGCTTGAGAAAGTTCGGTGTATGTTGTCTAATGCTGGTTTAGGCAAGGCGTTTTGGGCTGAGGCGATTACTTATGCAAGCCATCTCATTAATCGGTTGCCTGCTGCTGCGAATGAGGGCAAAACGCCCATGGAGGTATGGTCTGGTAAACCTTGTACTGATTACAAGTATTTACACATATTTGGTTGTCCTGCTTACTATCATGTCAGGGAAAGCAAGTTAGATCCAAGAGCAAAGAAGGCTCTATTTATGGGATTTAGCACTGGCGTGAAGGGATACCGACTTTGGTGTCCAGATGAGAAGAAAATTGTTGTAAGCAGAGATGTGACTTTTGATGAGGCTGCTATGGTAAATCAGAACAAGCATGAAGGTGAAATTGAAGCAACTAAGACCATGAGTAGTTCAAAGCAGGTGGAGTTACTGAAAACTCCAGTTGTTCCAGTAAGGTCTGATACTACAGACACTAGTCCTACAGTTGATTCTGATGAAGAGGACGAGGATGATGAAGAGGAGGCACCTACCCAAGAGCCTCCACAGCAACAAGATTCTATTGCAATCAGAAGATCGAGAAGGGAGATTCGAAAGCCTGTTCGATTTACTGATATTGTGGCATATGCACTTCCCGTTATTGAAGATGATATTCCATCCGCCTACAAAGAAGCTGTCAGAAGTTCAGAGAGCGTGGAGTGGAAGAAATCTATGGATGAGGAGATGAAGTCTCTTCATAAAAATGAGACTTGGGAGCTGGTTCAGTTACCAAAGGGGAAGAAAGCAATTGGTTGCAAATGGGTTTATGCCAAGAAGATGGAATCTTTGGGAAAGGACAATGTGAGATTCAAAGCCAGATTAGTAGCTAAAGGATATGCTCAGAAGGAAGGCATTGACTACAATGAGGTATTTTCTCCTGTAGTAAAACATTCCTCTATTCGTATTTTGTTGGCTTTGGTTGCACAGTTTGACCTTGAGTTGGCTCAACTTGATGTCAAGACTGCATTCTTACATGGTGATTTGGAGGAAGAAATTTATATGTCTCAGCCAGAAGGTTTTAAGGTTGCTGGAAAAGAAAATTGGGTTTGCAAATTGCAAAAATCATTGTACGGCTTGAAGCAGTCTCCAAGACAATGGTATAAGCGATTTGATCGGTTTATGATCGGGCAGAAGTACACAAGAAGTCATTATGACCATTGTGTATACTTTCGCAAACTACAAGATGGAACCTTCATCTATCTGCTTTTATATGTTGATGATATGCTTATAGCATGTAAAAGCAAAGTGGAGATTGAAAGGTTGAAGACTCAACTGAGTAATGAATTTGAGATGAAGGACTTAGGAGAAGCTCGGAAGATACTGGGTATGGAAATTGAAAGAGATAGAGCGAAGGGCAAGATTAGTCTGTGTCAAAAGCAGTATTTGAAGAAGGTACTACAGCGTTTCGGGATGAATGAAAATTCAAAACCGGTTAGTACACCTCTTGCCCCTCATTTCAAACTTAGTGCTTCTATGTCTCCTAAAACTGGTGAAGAGAGTCATTACATGGCTCAAATTCCATATGCAAGTGCTGTTGGTAGTTTGATGTATGCTATGGTGTGTACGAGGCCTGATATTTCACAAGCTGTTAGTATTGTCAGTAGATATATGCATAATCCAGGAAAAGGGCATTGGCAAGCTGTGAAATGGATTCTACGGTATATTCTGGGTACTGTGGATGTTGGTTTATTGTTTCAGCATGATAAAGTTACTGGTCAATGTGTTGTTGGATATGTGGATTCTGATTACGCAGGTGATTTGGACAAGCGTAGGTCCACTACAGGTTTTGTATTCACTATTGCTGGAGGTCCAGTGAGTTGGAGGTCGATTCTGCAATCTACAGTTGCTTTGTCGACTACTGAGGCAGAATACATGGCAGTAACAGAAGCTATAAAGGAAGCCATCTGGCTTCAAGGGTTGCTTGGTGACTTGGGGGTCCAACAAGACCATGTGGATGTTCATTGTGACAGTCAGAGTGCTATTTATTTAGCAAAGAATCAAGTTCATCATGCACGTACAAAACACATTGACGTAAGGTTCCATTTTGTTCGTGAGATTATTGAAGAGGGAGATATTCTTCTTCAGAAGATTGGGACTGCTGACAATCCTGCGGATATGTTGACAAAGCCAATTTCGTTGCTCAAGTTTAAGCACTGCTTAGACTTAATTGGCATTTGTAAAATTTGTTGATTGCCCCATAGGGGATTGGGAGACGACTATTGGGAGTTCTACTTCGAGGGTTTGAGCCAAGGTGGAGATTGTTGATTATTGCCTCAAACCAATAGTCAAAAGTGATGGATATTGACAAGTTGCAATGTGAATGCATTAATTGGCTTTCACAAATGGTGGTAGGCTATTGTTGACTTGGCTAACCTTTGGCTTCTTTGAGAAGCCACTTCCTGAGAGAAGCCCTAACCTTTGGCTTCTTTGAGAAGCCACTTTTCCCTTTGGCTTCTTTGAGAAGCCACTTCCTTTGGCTATAAATTGGAAGCAAATGGTTTCATTTGAAGCATCCAACCAAGTGTTGAGTAGAAGAGAAAAATAGCAAGAAAGGCATTTTGCCAAAGAGTGAAACAAATTCTCTCTAGTTGTTCTTTGCTTTGTATCATTGTTTTCTCTTCCTTTGTGAGTGTGTGAGGTTGGGTGTATTTGGGTCTTTGGGAAATTGAGTGGTAAACACTATTGTATATCTCCATTGATTATAGTGGAATACTCCATCGTCTCCAAACTGGATGTAGGCAATTGCCGAACCAGTATAAATCTTGGTGTTGTTCTTGTTGATTATTTTGTTCAATTTTTCTCCTGCCTGTTGTTATTTATTTTTCACTCGCAGTTGGTTGACGCTTCCGCACAACAGAAGCGGGAGAAGATCCGTGAGGAGCGACGAAGAGAAAGGGAAAGGGAGAGAAGGTTGGAGCCCAAAGATGCACCAATGGGGAAGAAAAGTAAAATTACAAGAGATCGAGATCGGGATATCAGTGAGAAAGTTGCCCTCGGCATGGCTTCTGATGGTGCAAGCAGAGGAGGAGAGGTTATGTATGACCAGAGGCTGTTCAACCAGGAGAAAGGAATGGAATCTGGGTTTGCCACTGATGACCAGTACAACGTTTATGACAAGGGCTTGTCCACTGCTCCGCCTACGCTCTCAACCTTGTACAGGCCTAAGAAGGATGTTGATAATGAAATGTACGGAGGTGCGGACGAGCAGTTGGATAAGATTAAGAAAACTGATCGCTTCAAACCTGACAAGGGATTTGGAGGAGCTGCTGAGAGGGCAGGTCCAAGAGGGCGACCGGTCGAGTTTGAGAAAGATGCTGCTGAAGAAGCCGATCCATTTGGTCTGGACCGATTCTTGACAGAGGTGAAACAGAGCACGAAAGCCACGGAAAAGGTTGGAACAGGAAGGACAATGAGAGCAAGTGCAGGGTCTTCCATGCGAGATGGCTACCAAGGGGACTCCAGCAGAACCCGTATTGGATTCGAAAGGGGTCGCTAAGCTGTTCCGATCAGCTAAGCTCTTGATCCTCTTTTCTTTATTTATTTTTGAGTTATCCGACCGATGGTATTTGCCTGGCTAATCGTGAATGATTCATACTTCTTTTTGTTAGATGTTAAATTTTTAGAATTGCATCTGTTTAATTTTTATTTATTATCCCTGCTTCTTACCTTTTTTTCCTTATTGCAGTTTCTCACCCATACAAAGCTCAACCATTCGTCGAAAATCTGACAAAACTTATACTTACATTCACTGGCTGGGAATGATGTTCCTGTGCAAAGGAAGCTGTCGTAAGGCAGTAAAGCTATTGACGCATCTTCTCAACATCCAAAACTGACACAATCAACATGTCATATATGAATGGATTAAAAAGTTCAAACGTTACCTGCCACATAAAATTAGCAAGAAAGAGGAAAAGGAAAACCGGGTGATCTAAATAACAGAGAACTTCAAAATACAACACAAATTTGTTTTAAAATCATCAAGTGAGTTCTTGAGCCATCCATGATTTTGCAATTGATCATTATTTCGTAGCACCTGCCCCTTTGAGATAGGGCGTCCCTAATTAGTATCCTGAATGAATTGGTATCCCAAACCACAGGGTTGCCTGCAAACAACATCCATGAATTAGAACTCGAAAAATAAGTCATTTTGAGAAGACACTCACTACTATAATCACTGGGAATTAAAAAAAAAAGTTGAGAAAGAATACCTACATTGCAGTTATGGATTTCCAGTGCTCACATGAAAATTATGTTGACAGAGCTGAAGCCATGGAAACCTTTAAGCAAATATATGACAATCAATTTGCTGTATATTTGGGAAGATTTGTCTCAAGGCAGCAGCATAGTTTGGAGATTTCGCCTGGAATAGGAGATGCAAGAATCAATATATAGAAAATCTTAAAAGCATATGAAATACATCTGCCAACATAATTAAGAAAAAATTATCAACACAAAACAAAAAGGAAGATGCACGGCTAATCAATCATATATTTATATGTAAAAGAGTATTTGCCAATCTTCTTTGCCACCTAAAAATCTGCTTTCAATATTCTTTGACCATATACCAGTTCATAGAAACAGAGTACCATCGTCCTGCCTTCATCGTACTACTGGACATGAAACCCTAGAAGATATAAGCATGTATATGTCAGATAATTCATGCTTACGGAATCTCATTGCCACTATTTTTCCTTTTCTTTACCAGACATTGGACTTTCAACAAACAATCAGAATATTGCTACTACATTTCACCACCATACTTATGTGAGCAAAGCAGTAGAGTTGCATGAACTCTAACATACCACCTTGCACATTTCTGAACACACTAATTTTAACTTCCTTAAACTGCAGCAAAGCGTGCTGAAAGAATAAAATACCAGAACTTTAAATATTTTAGGTCCTTCAGGTTGCAGATAACCATACACATGGATTATTCTCGAGATAAATGGTAGTGAGCTTCTCTTTTGAACCAGCAACAACCTCAGCAATGCCTTCAACTGAGTCTATGCTGTTGTCATTAAGCCACAGGTCTTCTAACCTATACACGAGAATCCCATTATAAGGTAGAATCAAATATGAAAGACAAAACAACATCAAACGAACAGTTACTACGAGGTAAAACACATACATTGTTAGGTTTTCAATGCCATTCACTGACGTTAGCTTATTGTTTGATACATCCAAGATATGTAGGTTGACTAAGGTTGAGAGGCCTTCCATTTTTGAAATACCATTATGGCTCAAGTACAATTCCTCTAGAGCAACACACTCCTGGAAAAGAGGCGGGAAGTGAGTTTCAATATTTATACAACCAATCCATTAGAGAGTTTGTCTCAAAGAAACAACAGTGGACCGGCCACCCCGTACCTCGAATCCAGTCATAGAAGTTAAGCGATTGCTTTGTAAGCTAATCTTCTTGATGCATTTCAGCCCACACAAATTCACTACCTTAATTCGATTCCGCCCAAGCCACAGCTCTTGTAAATGTGTCATGTTCTGCAAATTCTCCATCACCTGATTTGGCATTTCGGCATACAATCATAACAAGGTGGATGCCAGTTGCTACACTATCAATACAGCCATGTACATAATTTCAAATGCTCCTTGAAACTTTGCTGTTAAGAAGACTAACCCGTAATCTGTTGGAACCAAGCTCAAGAATTAGAAGCTCATGGAGGTGGTCAATCTCTTCAATCTTGGCAACTTCATTTTTGGAAACATAGAGCTTCTTGAGCTTGCTGGAGACCTTGGACAATCCATGTAACGACGTAATCTCGTTGAAAGAAACATCGAAAACCAAAAGCTTGATGAATATGGTAACATCGGGTATTTTCGTTAGCTTATTATCGCTGAGCACCAACTCCTGCAGGCCATATCAAATGTTAATTTTCCCGGGAACCAAACAAACCGCCAAGAAAATCACCTTTTAATTTCATTAAAAAAGAAAACAAAGGAAGTACCTCGATACCGGACAGAGCGTCCCAACGAGAGATCGGCTCAACGGCGGCGTCTTCAATGAGGTTTTGGCGGAGTGAGAGTTTCTTAAGGCTCGAGAGGGTTGCAATCCGAGTGTCCAAGCTGGTGAGGCGGTTCGCCGTCACGTCTAACTCGGTTAGACTCGGTGGTAACTCGATCGAGTCCAGATCGTGGAGTTGGAAGCTGGTGAGATCGAGGACCGTCGAGGAAGGATCGTCCTCCATTGTCGGATCATCGTAGCCTTCCGAATTCGGAGCCGGTGGCGGTGCTCCAGTCTGGTCGTCCATTGAAGTGAAAGGTGTTCACGAGGTAGCGTTTTGCGTTTGTTTTTGTTTTTGGCTTTTGTTTCCTGCCCATTTTCTTTTTCTTCTAAGCCCGGGTTAAGGTATCACCCCAGCTTTTGGGCCGTTCAAATGGGCCGGACCAATTGAACATATTCAACCTTTTGTTTTCTCTTTTTGGTGCCGTACGGTATCTTCTTTTATTAACGGGAAGATTTAAAATAAGAACCTAATTCGATTTAAAAAATAAAAATATCACTAAATAAAGAGTTTTTGACAAATATAATATATTTATAATATATTTTCACAATAGATTCATACACTCACAATAAGGCTAGTCACAAATATGAATCGTTATAATCATTTATGTAAATCTAACATGAGACATCCTCTAATTAAGTAGAGACAAATACCATTAGACTAAAGGTTAGTTAGTCATTAAACAAAGAGTTAGTTGTTCAAATTTATAATTTTATCATGTAGAGTACAGTTAGGGCATCATAAATGATGAGATAGAAATTTGTTTAATCTACCTGAATTCAAGATCGTAATGCTAGAGATGATGAAGATAGAGAAGTCATCAAAATAGGAAGTTTACAAAATGAAGATCCAAAAAAGTGGATTATAATTTAATATAAGTTAACTACTTAAAATCCAAATTGGTGATTCAATTACGATCAAACAAATAGAATAACACAGTATCCGATTAATCTTATTCATGAAACAAATAATTTTTTTGTTTTGTTTTGTTTTGTTGGTCTTCTTGCTCCTAACCGTTGCAGCCTTATCTTATTTTTCTTTATTTTTGTCAATGGAGTTAATGCGTCATATAAAAATCCAATTTTGTTTTGTGGTACGTGATTTTAAACCATAAATAAATAAATAAATAAATGTCACCTGACGCGTGATTTGAAATGGGAGATCACACGTGCCGTCCTGATTTTGAAACCCAAAACCAAAACCAAAACCCCTCTCCATCTCTCTCTCTCTCTCTCCCTCTCACCAAATCAAAGCAGCCATGGAAGCCATACTCAGAGACTGTGTTCAGCACAGTCTTCGCGATTTCATGTACCGAAACGCCATTTTCCTCTGCGAAAGACTCTGTGCCGAGTACCCATCCGAGGTACCTTTTCTCCACCTACTCTTTACTCTTTTTCTTTTATTGCCTGTTTGTTTGGTTACCGAGAAATCCCAGGAAAGGAAAAACGAAGATGGAAAATTCGAAATGGAATTTTCTCTTCTGCTAGTGCTTCACGGCCACCCTGGGGAACATTACCGCTTTTATCATCATGATCGATGCTTCGTGTTACTTAACCAACGACTTCGTTAAGATTTTACTTATACGGTTATACCTGAGTAATTCAGTGTTCTGTATTTGAAATCTAGGGTTTTAGGGGTTTAGAATCTCTCGAACATTTATATTTACCCGGGGTTCACATTATTGTTTTTCTGGAATAAAATGTTTTTCTTTGAGGATAAGTAATTATGTAGTTGAATTAGTTATTTGCTTTGCTATTAGCTTTAAATTATTGGAGCTCTGGACTGCGAATTGTTTTTGGTAATATTCTTTTTACAATGAAGCATGAAGCTGTGGGTATTTTGAAAATGGGGTTTCTTAATGTGGTTTACTTTCCACAGTGCCACTTTTTTGATAGAATTAATCAGATTGGTTATGCCACTTTTGAAAGTTGACAGGAAATGTACCCGTTCTAAAATTTAGAACTGTCTATTGGAAGAAGTTGTGTTGGTGACGTTTTTATTTCCTGGTTGAATGGGTAGCGCTGTTTTTTCAGTTTGTTAATTGTTTATGGACTCATTGACAAGTTGTTCCATTGCAGACAAATTTACAATTGTTAGCTGGCTGTTACTTGCAAAGCAATCAAGCTTATGCTGCTTATCATATTTTAAAGGGTAGGCAATGTCATAGTTCATATACTGTTTGAGTATATTTTTATTTTTGTAGTTTCTTTTGTTCTTTTTAATTAAGGTTTTTAGTTAGTGTTTCTCATCACATGGACCTCTCCTCTTCTTTCTGTTGATTTTTATGAAGGAACACAAGTCGCTCAATCCCGCTACTTGTTTGCAATATCATGCTTTCAGATGGATCTTCTTAGTGAAGCAGAAGCAGCATTATGTCCTGTTAATGAGCCTAGTGCAGAGGTATCAGAATCAAATTGTTTGGAGCATTATGTCTAAATTAAAATTTACAATATTACATGTTGAAGTCTTACTTCATATAACACAATGTTCTTCAGGGTTTCATTGTTTTCTACAGGAATTGAAATGAACCTCATATACCCTTTAGACATTATCATATGATCGAAACAGCAGATGACTTGCTTTTAATTATTTTTGCAGGTTCCAAACGGTGCAGCTGGTCATTACCTTCTTGGGCTTATTTACAGGTTTGTCTTCTTTCTTCTGGAGCTTCTGCGGATGTAGCCAAAAGCATATCTACTTTATAAGTTTCTTGAAAGGGACTTTCTTGTGATGATGGCTAAACTTACTTTCTAAAGGACCACTTTATTGGGATCCATCTCAGTAAGATGTCAGGGAAAAGGGCATTCCAGTACAAGATGTATTTTGACAGAATCCTATGATTTTATGAAGCTGTACTCAATTGTGAGAGGTGAACAGTAATGGTAGTGTTGTTGTACCTCCTAGAAATATCTTTTGGGGTATGATAGGCTTGAATGTAGTTCGTCCTAGTAATGTCAGGTAAACTTTAGGTGGTGCTTGTGAATTTCTTCAGATTTGTGTCCTCTTCTAAGTTGTTTCCTCCGTCTCTCTGGTTGCATGTCTCTTGGGATAGAATAGAGGACTTTGCTGTGTTGTATTAACTTAGGTTTATTACCATTCTATGGAATTTGTAGCTTATCATCCTGCAACTACTTCATTATCTCTGTTTTTTGCATCTTATAGTTATTTCATGCCTGGATTGTATGATTATGTCAATTTTCTGTTCTTTTATAACATTATATGTATGTGATGCATGCCTCTCATGATATTATTGTTTGTAATTTGTTTTGTTCTAGGTATACTGATAGAAGGAAAAGTGCCATCCATCACTTCAAACAGGCTTTGACTATAGATCCTTCTATGTGGGCTGCATATGAAGAACTGTGCGTGCTAGGTCTGGACAATGTTACACACATGACTTCATATTCTTTTTAGAGCAGCACTTTTGCTTTAATCATTATGCCTCTTTGTCTAACAACTGATCATTTTGCTAAGATATCAATCTGGATGCATGTAACCATGTACCCTGAAATGGGAAAATTTTAGCTGGATATTTATCCTAAAGTGAAGCCTTCTCTTGATTTGCAAGTTGGAGAATAAGTCAAGGCTTCTCTTTCAATACATATTTAAGTTAAGGCTTTGTATTTCCATTGTTCCAGGTTCCGCTGAAGAAGCAGCTGTAGTTTTTGGTGAAGCTGCTTCTCTTTCCATACAAAAGCAGTATCTACATCATGGATTAGCTTCACAAAGTTTACTTACCTTAAATGAGGACTGTAATTTAGTTTCTGGTAGGAATTTTAGCTTGGAAGATGTTAGTCAGAGACAATTCAAGCACATGCAAGGAAATAACATAAGAGATGTGTCTGGAAATTCTCATGTTATTTTGGGAGGAGCTTCTGGTCAGCCTATGAATGGCAGTTCTAGCCTATCTTTCTATAACACTCCTTCACCAATGCCCATGCAGGTATATATAAGTTATCTCCTCCACTTTTGTTCTAGTAGTCCTGCATTTATTGCTGTATCTCTTTCCTTACTTCCGTTGCCCAATATTCCTCTTGGTTTTGAATAATATGATATCTGTTTTGGTTTGCAATTATGGGTGGAGACCTCTTCAATTAGGTTTTGTTTTGAAAGAAAACATTTGGTAATTTACTCTTAAGTTTGTGTCATTATTCTAAAGTAGACCATCTGACGTAGGATAGGTGCAAATATTGCCTACAAATGGATGTGCGATGGGCTTTAGGATTTATAAAGTTGTGGCTTAAGGACTTAGGGTTGTAAGAGAAGAATTATGGTTTAGGGTTTAGGGTTGTAAGAGAAGAATTATAAATTTGAAAATCTGATTCCGCTGGCTACTGTTATGTATAAAACACCTGTGTCTCTAAAATTAAGGTCTCAAACTTAAAAGATTCAATGCTAGAGTGTTTAGGGCATAATCACTCAGTTATATAAGACTTAGTTGTACCAGAAATAAAACATTGAAACTGGTATTTGTCAAAATCAAAATATACACACAAAAATCAGCTAAATCCTTTTCTTTTTGTGTCACCATTGCTCTTACTGCCCCTGTTTGCAGTTGTCAGGTGTTGCTCCACCAGCTCTGTGTAGAATGGTACAGCCAAATGGCCCAAATATGAGCACAGGTACTGATAGCTCTCCGAGATCAACTGTAAACTCTACCATTCAAGCCCCTAGAAGAAAGTTTGTTGATGAAGGAAAACTGCGGAAGGTACAGGGCCACTTATCCATAATTTAAATAAACTTGCTTTCTATTGATATAATTCTTCATGCCACTGTTGCTAACATAAATTAATTATCTAAGTGTATGTAAGGTTGTTCATTGTTGTGTAAATTGCATGTGCCTTTACACTTTTTTCTTCAGATTTGTGGACCATGCTTATGAACTGAACTGAACATGGAATTTGTTGTGAAACAGCTGATTTCTGCGGCCTGTTGGTTTTCTTGGAGGGAAATTTATGCATGGAGGGTCTTTATTTCTTTTAACACACATGTTATCATGATATTCAATCTAATGTCTTTGACTCAATCTGACTTCTTCAAAGTTTGCATAAGGGCTGTTGTGTAAGTTTGTCCTTTGGGATCAGTTTGCTATTTATCGTTGCTTGTTAGCACTTACTCAGTAGTTCCTAACTTCTATGCCTTCCTTGTTTTAGAGGTTTAATGTGGGCTAACGCTGAGGTTATTTATTTGTTGTGCTGTTGTTGTTGCCTTTGGTTCATTGATTTGGTTGCATTATTGTAGTTATATATTTCCATCGTGGATATGGCAATTGGAATTTCTGCACTTGAGTAACTCTGTATATCATTTGGTGGAATTTTCATTTGTTTTCCTGGACATATTGAGGTCAATGAATTGTTGAGATTGTTTTCCCCTTTCAGATTTCAAGCAGGTTGTCTTTTGATTCTGGCAACCGACGGAGCAATAGACTTGCTGCTGAAGCAGGGGCTAACACTAATGCAAGTGCCTCAATGACGGCCGGAAATGGAACTACCAATTCATCTAAATATCTTGGAAGTTCCAAGCTGAGCTCTGTGGCACGTTCCTTGGCAAATCGTAAGGGACAGCCATGGGCCAATGAAAATATTGATGAAGGTGATGCATCTTCTCTTTTCTATTAATAGAGAACCAACAAATTTGCATGATAGTGATTTAAGTTTGTTCAGTTGCTTTGCTCATCTAAGCTCAGTAATGTTTCCTGGCTAATACGAATACGTTATTTTCCGCTCTATGATACTGTTGATTCCTCGATGTTTGCTCTGTCCAATGACTTTTCAGCTGATACGTGTGAAATTTAAATTTGGGTTCTATTTAGGGATGCGCAATGAGACATTTGATGATTCCCGTTCAAATACTGCAGCAGTAGCTTCTGGTTTTACTCCCTCTAGTGATAACAGATATCTTGAACAAGAAGGAACAACCTTGTCAGGTAGTGGGGGTATTATGAATGTTTCAAGAGTTGTCACTGGTGCTTCAGAAATATTGAGCCTTTTAAGAACCCTTGGGGAGGGCTATAGACTTTCCTGCTTGTACAGATGTCAGGTACTACTTGGTTATTGAGTGTAATATTCTTTTCCTCAATTGAGGTTGTATTTAATTATCTAATATTGATTGTGTTGCACAGGATGCACTGGATGTCTATCTCAAACTTCCATACAAGCATTACAACACAGGCTGGGTACTTTCCCAGGTAGTTGTCTAAAAACTTCTTGGCCGGATTTCTATATTGTCTCCTGCTCTGATGACCTTGTATGTAGCACTGGAGAATACTTATACTGAGTACAGATTCCATTCAACCATTTGTGTCGTTAGTCTTCCACAATTTAGGGATATTGCAGGAGATACATTTGTTTGGTGGAGGTCTATATAAGTTAGTTAGCTAGTTTGGAACACTACTAGAAAATAATATTTTCACATTAGACCTTATAAAGAAGGGTTGTTTTCACTTCATTCTTACAAATCTTTCTATTTT
This sequence comes from Prunus dulcis, assembly GCF_902201215.1. Classification (NCBI taxonomy): domain Eukaryota; kingdom Viridiplantae; phylum Streptophyta; class Magnoliopsida; order Rosales; family Rosaceae; genus Prunus; species Prunus dulcis. Next base: position 18,698,305 of record NC_047656.1, on the reverse strand, counting down.
TTCAATATCTCATTGACATCAGTTCAGAACCTGATTAATTTCTCGTCACATGTTCATCTCATCTTTGATAGTTTGGTCTTTTATGCTAATTTACAAATAAAAACCCTCCAGAAATAAGAATGGTGATGAATTTATTTGGACTTAATTCGTTCTCTCTTTTGTTCTGCTTCATTTATTCCTCCATGATTTGTAGATACCTAAACCTTTGTTCTCAATATTTCCATGCAGACCAACTCACATTCCTTGCAACTGCTCCCTTAATGGTTTTTCCCAGCACATTTTAATACCTGCATATAACTGACTATTTTGGCGTTCCTCAACTGCAGGTTGGAAAAGCTTATTGTGAACTGCTAGAATATGCAGAAGCTGATCGGGCCTTCAGTCTTGCCCGTCAAGCATCACCTTACAGTTTAGAAGGAATGGATATATATTCCACAGTTCTCTATGTGAGTCCCCATAATGATGTATTGCAAAATTGAAAATAGTTTTTTTTCTTATTTCCAGAGGATACTGTCATTATACATAACATGGCCTGTGGGGTTACTCCTGCTAATTCTGCTGAGATGTATTATCTATCTTCAAATAAAACAATATTCGCACTATGGTTAGAAAGAGGTCGTGTGTTTAAGACGATTTATCGTATCTATTACATGGTTGGTTTACTCCGGCCAATCATTCTGAATGAAGCTTGGTGCTTCATTCATTGTTACACTCTGTAGTTTTTTCTCTATACCTACAGATGGCCTTGTTTTTGTTCTGCAAGCCCTGATTTTCTTTTCTCTAGAAATAGGTTTCTTAATCTTTATCCATGTGTTTGTTAGTTTTCTAGGTGCTTAATGTTTAATTGCTTCCCTGAAAATTAATCTTACTCTTTGCAGCATGTGAAGGAAGACATGAAGTTAAGTTACCTGGCTCAGGAACTGATAGCAACCGACCGCTTAGCTCCTCAATCTTGGTAGCTATATCACAGTTTTTGAAATAATACATGGCATTCTAATCTCAGTTTTCGTTTCAACATGTTGATCATTGTTCCTTGCATCTTTCTTATTGAATGGGATTGCAGGGTTGCCATGGGAAATTGTTATAGCTTGCAGAAAGACCATGAAACTGCTCTCAAGAATTTCCAGCGAGCTGTTCAACTTAATTCAAGATTCACATATGCACATACCCTTTGTGGTCATGAGTATGAGACAGCCATTTTCTTCCTTTAATCATTTAATCCGTAAAATTGAAATTCTCCTGGATGTGGTTTCTGATTTTGATGGCTGATATTGTCTTCAATTATCCTTATCTGCAGATATGTAGCTCTAGAGGATTTTGAGAATGGAATAAAGAGCTATCAGAGTGCACTTCGTGTTGATGCAAGGCATTATAACTCCTGGTATGGGCTTGGAATGGTATATCATCGCCAAGAGAAGTTTGAGTTCGCCGAGCATCACTTCCGGACGGCTTTCCAAATAAATCCTCGTTCTTCTATTATTATGACTTACCTTGGCCAAGCATTGCATGCTTTAAAGGTCGCATTCCCTATATCCATTTTAACATTATGACTTCAGGAAGTTTGTTTATTTACTAACCTTTTTTAAATTACTATTATCTGGAATGTGTTTAAATCATATGACAGAGAAGTGAAGAAGCGTTAGTGATAATGGACAAGGCTATTATAGCAGATAAGAAGAATCCACTTCCCATGTATCAGAAGGCTAACATACTAATGAGTTTAGAAAGATTTGATGAAGCTTTAGCAGTGTTAGAGGAGGTTAAAGAATATTCTCCTCGTGAAAGCAGTGTGTATGCGTTGATGGGTAAGATCTATAAGCGACGTAACATGCATGAGAAAGCAATGCTTCATTTTGGTTTTGCCTTGGATTTGAAGCCGTCAGCAACCGATGTTGCTACCATTAAGGTAATTTGGGCATACTTCTTATTCTTTCAGTTGTATCTTGCTCCTAGGGAGCAAAAGAATTTTGCTCTGCTCATCCCTTATCATCTCTTTATGTTCCAACAGGCTGCCATTGAGAAGTTACATGTACCAGATGAAGATGACGACGTGTAGATCTACGAATGAGAAGTTACTTGTTTTTGAATTTCAGCGGCTGAGAAGATTTGGCCCCGAGTAGTGGTCTGCTTGTGCTTTCGAAGGTGTATGAATAGCCTAGTTCGTGAGACTCTGCTGTTTGTTCGGGCACCACATCCAGTCTGCATATTGTAGAAACTGACCTCAGTTTTGTAGGTGATTCACATACAAAGGGCATGAAGTGACACAAGTGCTATTAGCGGCCATACTTGTACGGGTAGTTGTATCATGATGTTGAGAAAAAACTTATTGTATGATTAACTTGAACTATAATGTTTATAATTGTAATTTGCTTGGCTCTGACACAAATTGTAAAAATTCATAATTAATTTGCCCTATTACATCCATTAATACGAGTCTCCACTTTCTTCATCGGTTTTATGTTACAGCATAATCTATACCTGAAAGTTGGATGCGATAAAGATATTGAAAATGAGCTTTTTTATCTTTTGCGCCTCCCAAAATCCAAGAGTTCCAAATGGAAGGAAAGATTTAAATAATTTTCCGATCTTTAGCAACGGTTAAATATATCCGCTGCCAAAGGGTTCTATGGCTGCAGTTAGTGACGGTTTTCTCCGCGGCTAAAGAAATTTAATCAAACGAGGCATTTATATCGTCAAGAAAAGTACATGAACCGGAACTAAAAAGCCTAACTGTTGCATATTCGCTGTGTTTTTCTGTTTGTTTTCCAAAAATGAAAGTTTTTTTGTGGCTAAAACCTAAATTTACTTAAAGTTATTGCACTAATGTAACACTTCAATCATTGAGAAGGAATGGAGCTCATGGAATTCATGGGAGCTCACAAACTTTCTTCAACTCTTGTCCCATTTTACTACAAACCCACCAATTCATTAACCTTATCTTTGGTAAGACTTCCAATTCTCTGTTTTCCCAATTCAATTGGATATTATGGCACATAAATAATGAGAATTTTAAAATATATAAAAATAAATTTGATTATGGCATATTAGGGAATTATAAACAACACAAGCCACCCTGGGAGCCCAATCACACGTTTTCTTCTATTCAAACCTATCAAATGGAAATTACACATCTAGGAAAAAAAAATAAAATTTGTCAAGTAGTTGAAAGGATTTCGTTTTTTTTACTATAAGCAGTAGTCTAAACTACATGGGAGGGAGATTTCTCACACACAACTACTATGTTGTGGGGATTTGAACATGAGACCTCTAGTATGCAAGTCAATGCCTTCTTCCACTAGGCTAGAGCCGTTAGCAGGATTTCGTACTTTTAATTATTGAAATCAATTCAATTGAATTTTTCTTAAATATGTAAAATAAATTGAAACTCACACATGTAGTACCACCAATGCAATGTGTTAAGATTTTTGACAAACCACCAATTCTAATGTTTGAGCTACAAGAGCTGGAACTCTAACAATTTGCAAACAACTTTGAGTTCATGGTTTTTTTTTTTTTTTTTTTTTCAAATGGTTTCCATGGCTTGATAAGACAATAAATCCTTAGCCCATGTTTGGTTCGCAGAAAATATTTGATGGGAAATAATTTTTCATGTCTTTATCCAAGAGACGGGAAATATAAAATTCATTTCTCATGTTTGGTAATTCAACTAGGAAATACCACTTTATTTCTTTTTCCATGTTTGGTTTGTATAGGAATGAAAAACAAAGTTTGTTTAATTTTTCAATTATACCCATATATGAAATCAAATTTTAAAAAAATACATTTAATGATATTCTAATTCTAAATTGTTCATGAGTACAAAATGGTCATGACTTTTCATGTCTGGACTTACAAAATATAGTAAAACAATTGATTTCTCATTCCAAAACCTCCTTTCTCATGAAGCAATTGTGATGTGGAAGATTATTATACTAGACTGTACTTGTTCTAGTCAAATCTTCTTCGTGTTTGTGGTGCTTTATTTTTGTTCCTGGCCTTTTCGGCTTTTGTTTTCTTTGTTTGTTTGCTTCCCATTTTTGGTGTTTAAATGAACTTAAATTGTTCACGACCCAAAAAAAAAAAAAAAAAAACGGGGGCCTTGGGGTTGAAAAGCCCTAACGAGCGGGATTTGGGCGTCAACTTTCATAACTTCAAAATGGTACATCCAAAAGCAAGCAGACCTGAGGGTACAGAGCACAGAGCTTGGATGACCAGTTCTTTCCTGGAAGTTGTTCATTCTGCAATTGAGTCCCCCAATTCATAATCACAGGCAAGTTCATATTTCAAAACCAATTTCTCTGTATTCAATTTTCATGTAGAAATCACTGCTAAAAGCTCACCAACCAAAACCCTGAAAAATATGATAACCCAGATGAACAAAAGGCTAATCTCACTCTCATTCTCTCTGAGAAGCTCGGTCCAGCTTCACAGGCCTCCTCTTTACCACTCAATATCTCTCTTGTTTTACTCTTCCTCCAATCCCAAAAGGTCAAAATCAAAATCAAAGCCCAAAGTAGCAGTAGCTGAATATCTAATCAACCAGCACCAGTTTTCCCCAGAAGCCGCTTTAAAAGCCTCATCAGCCATTACTTTTCTTCGAAGTACCCCAGAATCGGATTCGGTGCTTTCATTTCTCAAGGAAAGCGGTTTCTCCAAAATCCATCTGGAGGAAGTAGTTAAAAGGGTCCCGGGGATTCTTCGTGCCAATCTTGACACGGCCATCAAACCCAAAATCAAACTTTTGCAAGACTCTGGCTTTTCAAACTCCGACATCGCCGATCTTATATCCTCAGACCCCTGGATTTTAAGGCGGAGTGTCGATAAAGGGCTTGGCCCTGCTATTTTAGTGTTGAAGAACATTCTGGGTTCTAATGCAGATGTGCTTAAGGTTTTAAAGTTATCTGCTTGGTATCTCAAATATGACTTGGAGAAGACATTGATGCCCAATATTGAGGTTTTAAAGAGTTTGGGTATAACTTCGTCGCAGATTGTCAAATACATTTTTCTTTTTCCGAGATTCTTTCTGCATAAGCAGGAGAGCATTATGGGTTTTGTTAAAAGGGTTGATGAAATGGGTTTTGATAGGAAGTCCAAGATGTTCCTATACGCTATTCGGATCATGAGTTCGATGACTTTGGAGACCTGGGAACTGAAGGTGAAGCTCTTCCAGAGTTTGGGGTTTTCGGAAAACGATATCTTGGTGGTGTTTAGGAGGGCTCCCCAGGTGTTTGCTACGTCTGAGAAGAAGATTAAGGAGGCAATAGAAATGCTGCTTAGCTCTGGCAAGGTTGATATCTCATTTCTAGTTATTCACCCTGAATTGCTTATTTGTAGCGTTGAGCACAGGCTGAAACCACGACTACAAGTTATAGAGAACCTGGAAAAGAGAAATCTACTTGGGAAAATACCTAACTTGAGCACAATCTGCAAGTATACTGAACAGAAGTTTGCTGCAAAATTTGTAGTTCCTTATGCAAATGAACTTGACCAGTGAAGAGCCATCCTAATGCGATTTGAATATTTTTAGCTGGCACTGGCATTTGATGAATGCTTGTAACTTGCAGGAAGAGTTCATATTTTCTTGGGAAGCGCATGGAAGGAAAGGATATAGAAAGGCCATGATTGTTTTTGAGGTATTTTCTTTTGTGCACTCGTGTTTCCTTCTATTAATCTTTGTAAGAAAGTTGAAACAGGGCCCGACTGCTTCTCTAGGAAGCGCATCTGCTTAGTGTTATTGTGGCTCCAGTTACTAATTTCTCTAAACTTTGAATCCCTTAAAAAAGAGTGACAGCTAGCTTATTAGCTCTTCACTAGCTTTGCCCTTGCGTTCCCATTTCAATTGTTTCTCATTTGCCATTCTGGTTCGCAAGAACTCCAAGTCTCCAAGACCACAACACAAATTGCTCACAAGAAAGAAAGCTAACAATGTAAGTTTTTCCTTTGCAAGGAGGGTTTATATAAAGCTACATCTGCATATAGACTTGTACCAAGATTTTTGTGACAATTTCAAAAGTGAGTTTTAATGTACATATATCCTTTTTTTCCTGCAAGAGTCAACCACAAAACCATCGCCAATTCTCATGTTGTAGGCAAAGAACATGTCAACAACTAGCAAAACAATTCTCTAGTAATTATCTAATGAAAGTACTACAAGTGTAAAATAAAAGAATATAAAAATAAAAATATAAGTCACTGGTTTGGTTGAATTTAGGCCGGTTTGGTTCAACGTGCCATCATCAAGACCATATTTAGTAACTAGTATTTGATTAAATTGAAAAAGTCACTAAATCTAAGATATATTAAAGGAGGAAATGAAGATAGGGGTGAATAATTATCATTTTGGGGGATTAGTTATAAGGTATTGTTATTCTACCATTTTGTGAGAATTAGATGGGATAAATTTTCTTCATAAGTAATCCATCTTCTACCTTCAACTTGATTATAAAAAAAATAAAAAAAAATCATTTCTTCCTCGAACATGATTTAACTAAACATGGCTCAAAATCGCAACTGAACCAATAGGTTTTTTTTTTTTGGGTCAAAATCAAACCAACCCGGTTACTATAATTCTCATCCGCCGATTTGATGAGTTTGGCATGATTGATGCTCACCCCATAGCTGAACTTTGGTTGTTCATTTAAAATTGTTGCAAAATTTTAATTTATGGTGTGCTTGGCTAAACCTTTTTTCAAAAAAATACAAGCAATAGTAAGGGAGTTTCTTACACACACTATCAATGTGCCATTGAGATCACTATTTTTCACATCAAAACTATTTTCTACTGGGATAAACCCTGTTGCCTTGTTTTTCTAATTTGGGTCCTCAAGAATTAACAACATCCCAAACACATCGTAATTATTCATTTTTATTTCATTTTTATTTTTTGTCATCTGAAATTTCGTTCAGGGAAAGGATTAGAAACAAAGCCCAACAGAGAACCCCAACAGAGCCAAAGTCCAAAAAGCTACACCCCAAACTCGTCTCCTGAGGCAGAGGCCCAATCGACGCCACAGGCCCAATCGACGATTTGATCGGGAGAGACAGAAAGGGAGAGGTGTGCGATCGACGATTCGACGGCGAAATCAAAATCCCTCTGCGACTGCTTTTCCCAAATTACATGGCATATCAAATATTAAAGCTTTCATTATCTTTTTCCTTTGGTAAGCCTTCCAATTCTCTATTTTCCCACTTTAATAATTTCGATTATATTAAGAGATATTTAGTGATATACCCATTTCTAACACTAATATTATAAATAAACCCTACACAATTGAATTCCTATAAACAAACCCAAAAAAAACCCAAAAAATGATAGCTAGCCTTATTGAATTTAATATTGATTATTAAATTACTTTGATGCCCTATTGAGTGCTTTGGGTATTTTTATGAGATTTTGGGGTTGGGCTTGTTTTAAGAAATTGATGGCAGTTTTGTAATTTATAAGAAGTTAAAAGTTTTTTTGTTATGTTGTAAATGGGCTTTGGGTGTGTTTCTAAAGTCCATTTTATATAGGGTATTTTTATAATTTGGGCCCCCATATTGGGTATAATAGTGAATCTCCCTTTTATTAATCTTATGACCTAGAAACAGAGAGTATTTTAAAAAAATAAAAAGAAAATTTTGATTTCTGACATTTTAGGATCGTTGGAAGACATCAAGCAGTGAAACTTATAATGAAAGATTAAAACTTTAATCTTCTAGCTAAATGCATCCATTGAATTTTAAAGATAGGTTTAACTACGCATGTTTGGAATTTGAAGCAACTTAAAACCCAATTTATATTTTTCAAATTTTCAGTAATAAAGAAACTAATTCAGCCAGCGTTAGAAATCAAAGGAAATATTCTTTTTAATTATGAAAAAATGTTGTTGGGAAATAAAAGAACTCAAGGATTTTGATATTTAGTGAACGTATAATTGTATATGACAATGTGTATAAAAATTTTGTTTGGTTATTCGGTTGTAATGTTTTGATTAGTAGAATTTTCAAATATCTGTGGAAGTGGGAAGTTGGTAATTGACTTTTTAATCTGTCAATGTAGTTTGGAAGGAGTTTCTCGGGGGAGCGATTGCTGGGTCATGTGGGGAAGGAATGATGCATCAGGTTGGCACCGTAAAGACACATATTCAGAGCAAGTTATTCTTTGTGCAAGTCAGGTATAGAGTAAAGATGTTGTAGATGTAGCATTCATGACTAATGTGTAATAAAGGTCAATTTTTTGTTGGATGGCTTTTAACTTCATATAAATTGTATGTAAGAAAGTAAAATTTCAAGTATTGGATATGGCATTTTATTTTCCTGCTTAAGGCTAGCTTACCTATGAAGCCTGGTATCCAAATGTATGGTGTTCCCTCCGCCTCCTTCCCTCTTCTCCCTATTTTCATTATGATGGAGATCAGGCAATTAAGAGTCTTGACCTCTGAATTCTTAGTTTGATCTTATTGTAAATTGCGTTTGAGATTGAGGATGCTAACAGTATTTAGATGGACATCTTGTTTATCGTCCTTGTAGCACTATTTTCATTAATAAGAGCTCTGTTTCTTATAAGAAAAGAGAAGTTAACTTAGTTTGAGTTTGTACTACATGCAGTCCAGTTACACCAAGAGTACAGTAGTTCAGACATACTTTCTTTTATGATTGGCAAATGATATGCAGTTAGGATTTAGGCCTCTAAATGATTTAGTTGTCATTATTCTGTTGCTTTTAACTTAATTAGCTCTGGTTCTTATTTCTTGTATGCAGGTTATTATGAAGGCTTGAAATTTTGCAGCAGTATGGGAAGTAAAAATCCACAGGCAATCCCAATTTCCATATTGATAGTTCTGTTGAGGGACTCATACTAGGAGGATTGTCTGGTGGTATGTACCTTGCTTAAACTTTGTCCTACTTGGTGCTGGTTTAAGTCTTGTATAATTGCATTCAGCATTTTCTGTAGGGTAATTTATACTTGCTTCGAATTGGTCAGGCATTAGTGCAAATATCTTACCAGTGCCTTCGATGTGATCAAAACAAGATTGCAAGTGCAGGGTTCAACCTTGAGGTATCAGTTCTATATGTGGTTTTTAATTTTTATTATTTTTACTTTCATATAACTTTTAGTTATTAGTGTAGGAACAAAAAATTTTGTTGCAAGCATCATGTTGTGTTGTTAGAGTACTTAATGTTATCCGAGCAAGGCTTGGCATTCATATTGTGTCAGCTGTTGTGTATGTGAACGCTGACCACCTTGGTCCACAGACACAAACACCATTTATCCTTTGTGATTATTGAGGGGATTTTACAATGCTGTAGTTGTTTTATCAATGCACCATTTTGGTTGAATCTCATAGCCAGATAACAGAATATTTTAAATATTGGGTACATAATTGATGGGCTATAGTCAGAAAATATGTACTTTGGTAAAGTTTGCGTTGATTGTTATTCAAACTGAGCTTTCCTTTCGACCTGATATATATTTCAAACTCATGGGATGAAAGTTAGATGTGATAGAAGAACGATTTTACGGTTTCCATCTAATGTTTGTTGTGAATTTTAGGTACAATGGCTGTTATATGCAAAGTAGCATAAGGATGGCTGACGATGCACAGGAGGTTGCTCAGAGGTAGCATTCCTAGGATTGAGAATAATCCAGTTTCAGCTCTGACTTTTGTTGGTGTGGAATTTCTAAGAGAGACCATCTCAAAGAAGGATTGAGCAATGATAACAGGCAAGAAGTTGCTGGCATGTCGGTGGGAGTCATCTGTACTGTGGATGGCATGAGAAACTTGCACTGAATTTCTTTCCAATCCCATACAGGCATTTTCATGTATCCAATTAATAAACGTTTAGTAATGTTATTGTAAACACGAATTTCTTGCGACAAATGAGACAAGAACACGTGTACAAAATAATATTGTATCTATGAAATTTAGGGTTACAATCTCTGTATTGAATCCTCTGATTCGATCTCCAAAGTGTTTAAAGAAAATTTGTGTTTGATACAAGGGTCGTAGAGACTTGATCTTGATCAAACGGGTAGCACGAAGCTTGTTTGGTGTTTGGGATTTTTATGGTGAAGGAACCGGCACGTATTTGTTGTGCTTGGTGGCTCTTTCAAGGTAGGGTGAAGAATGCAGAGAGTTTTCTGTTTCTTCTGAGTGCTAGGTTTTTTTCTCCGACCCTTCTTTCGTCTTGAGACCTCCTATTTATAGGCTCTTGTAGGATGCTTGACCTAAATAACTTTCCTTATTTAAAACCTTGTTTTATGGGATTTTGATTTGATTTAAATCAATTCCCATAATCTGGCAATTTAACCAGATTATCTTCAATTGATTGACCTGATTAATATTTGATTTAAATCAAAGTCAATCACAGAAGATTCTTTCCCTTAATTTTGTCTTCATCTTGAACCGTTTGATGCACTCCGTCGGATGTCGCCACGTGTCAATTTTTGACAACTAATTCGATTTTGATGAGTCATACGCCACATGTGCGAATTATGAGGCCCACAATTCAATCCACCAAACCCTAATTATTTTATGGTCCAATGAAATTTATTTCACCAAAATTTCTTTGTCTACAGTTATCATGTAATATGTTTATATACATAAAAGATATTAAAAAAGAGGTTTTTATTTTTATCTTTTCATTTGCGCCTCCCAGTTTCTTGCGTGAGAGAAGATTATTATTATTTTCCAAACTTTTTGAGGCGGTTATCAAGAACGCTGCGAAAGGGGTCTTTAGAAACGCTTAGCGACGACTTTTACCGCCACTAAAGATGTTTAAGACCCAAGGGGCATATAAACCGTCAAAAAAAGTACAGACACCGCTGCTAGAGGACGAAAACCGCTGTTAAAAATCCTAACTGTCACATATTCTCTGAAAATACTACTAGAGAGTTTTTTTCTTCTGTTTTCATACAGACATTTGGTTTACTTCCTCCAAATTACAACAGGCAATTTGGTAAGTCACATAGAAGCTGCAATAAACTTGATATTACGAACATTATTGAGAAGCACTGGCACTTATGGAGCTAACACACTTTCTTCAACTCTTATCCCATATTAATACAAACCCACTTCTTCATTAACCTTTGTCTTTGGTAAGTCTTCCAATTCTCTGTTTTCCCACTTCGATTGAATATAATGTCTGAGAAATAGTGAAAATTTAAAAAGAAAATTTTGATTCAGACATAATAGGAAATTATAATTTATGAACAACACAAGCCACGCCCACATGTTTTCTTCTATTCTAATTCCTATCCAAAGATATCAAAAGGAAATAAATTTTACTGCAGGATTTTACATAGTTGATGGATCGACATACTTATCTTTAAATTTTGCACTACATACGAAAACTTAAATAAATAAATAAAGAAGAAGAAGAAGAAAACAGACACAGAAAAACACACATAACACCTTTTCTGCAACAATATTAATGCTGAGCCAAGAGAAATAAAGTCACACCAACAAGGGACAGCAAGACAAGTTATGACTCTATGGTTCCAGCGGCCCAACTTGGAGTTGGAGAGAGGCTTCCATTCTGCTAGCCATGACTTGCAAGCCTGTGCCAATAAACATGTCCAGATCCTCCATTTTCCACCCCTCCACGGGTTCAACTTCATACTTCCACACAATGCTGCAGCCACCCTCCTTTGGAACCACTTGCACAGTTGAAATGTATGAGTTGAACCCAACATTCCCATCTATAATAGAATAGCTAAATATCAGTTGTGCTGGGTCTATAGAAAGCAGCTTCTGCTTGGTCCAATTCACCTTCTCTTGGTCTTGGTCTTGCTCTCTTTTATGGTCAACTGGAGTCTTGAACCCAGCGCAGTAGCGCACACAACCGGGTTGCCCTGATATGCCTTCAATACCAAGGCAAGTTGTGAGAGTTGGGAACCACTTGTGCAGGCCAAAGAAGTCCTCCAAAAGGGGCCACACTTGTTCTGCTTCTGGGCCATTGAGCTCTGCACTAGCCTTGCCTTCCCATTTCAATTGTTTCTCATTCGCCATTCTGTTTTGCAAGAACTCCCAAGTCTGCAAGACCACAACACAAGAAAGAAAGTTAACAATGAATGTTTTTGTTTTTTCCCTTTTCCTTTTGCAAGGATGTCCTAACATCTAAGATGTGGTAGAAGTTGAAGATCATGGAAGGGGACAAAAACATCATTTTCAATTTCTACATAACAGTCCTGCAGTAGTACTATCATAGTTTACACCACACACAAAATCCATTGCTAGTGGTTGCCAGCTCCTCTGTAAATAGAAAAATGACAATGAGATATCTCTTGTAAGTTGGAACCTTGTAACAAGGGCCCCCCAGTTTCCCACTGAGACCTTGTAAGAAAACTTTTTTAAAAAAATTTAAAAAAACCCCAAGATTTACGGGACAATTTCAAAAGTAAGTTCAATAATTCAAGGGACCAGATTGTATAAAACTATCGCCCATTCTCATTTTGTAGGCAAAGAAAATGTCAACAAAGTGCAAAAACAAATTCAGAATTAGATTGTACAATGTCATTCACCAAGGAATGTGCCTCAAGTCACTTTCTACTTTTGTTCTTTTTACTTCTTCGGCTTGTGGAAAAAAACCTGTAATGTTAATGACCCTTTGTTTTACTATTAAAAATCTGAAACTGAACTGCCTCCCTGTGTAGTTTCTGAAATGCTATCGATCCTCGAGGTGTTTGTGTCAACACCAATTCCAGAACTTGTTTCCACCTTTGGTTTCATGTCGATTTTTGAGTCTTCTACTGAGATTTTGCTTTTGGCTTCAAAATCAGCGCCATTTGTTCCTTCTTTAGCTGCAACTTCTTCTTTTATAGTGTTTTCTTTCGTTTCACTTTGATTGTTTGAACTTGAATTCATTTCCTGATGTAGAACCATTGCATGATCATCGCTTGATCCAGTCACTATGGACTCTATGAGATCATTGCCATCTACAGGAACACCATTCTCATCATTAAATCCATGGACTCCATCTACCACTGAATCTGGGCCCTTTAGACTGTCACTCTTCCCTTGACTATGTTGTACTGAAATGTCCTTGTTAGTACTAAAGTCCTCCAATCTCTGTGGCTCTTTCTCTCGGTCCTTTTCATTTTCTTGCTTATCATGATTAACTTGTGAATTTTGCTCGTTTTCCTCTCCAACTTCATCATGACTAATATTCTTCACATCTTTCTCACCGTCGTGATCCGAGATAATTTCCTGTGTATCTCCATGTCTCCCTTGAGAATTTTCTTCTTGCAATGAGTTCTTGTTGAGCCCCACTGGTTCATCATTTCCTTTGTCTTCAACATCAGAATTATCATCTGTAATGTTCAATACTTTGTACTGCATTTCTGTTTCCCTTTCAATTTCTTTTCCTTCACGCCTCCCAAGCTTTCCATGAGCATGATCATCTACTTTGTTAGATTCTGCTTCATTATTCTCTTCAGCAATTTCACCTAACATATCATCTCCAACACCTCCATCTTCTTTCTTTATACTTCCTTCCACAAGATTTACATCTTCTGATCCAGATATACCGCCATCTTTTGACCACCCTGCATTCCCTTTGCGCCCCAAAATATTAGAACCGCGTTCTTCACTAACCTTGTTCTCTGCACTTCCACTATAGGCCTTGTCATGTGAGTACTTCATCTGGTATAGCAACCAGAAGCAAACAACCAAAAGCAATGCAATCTGAAAGACCAGCTTTACCTTCAACCCTTTGGGTCTCTGGTTGCGGCAAGTAGACTGGGAATTCATCAAATTCTGTACAACTGCTTCAAAAGATAAGCTGCTTCATCAATTGAAAGACCTCACCTCAGGAACCAAAAACAAAATTGTAAAAATGACCTCGACATGTACATAAATTGATTTCCTCTGTTTATAATGCAAAGATATAAAGGAACTATATGAAATAAAAACGACAGAACTCAAAATTAAAATAAGCAATAAGGTTTTGTTACCAACATCAGAAATGGAAAGAAAAAAAAACCCTAAACCACTATCAGCAAAGGGTTTGCAACCAGAGAACTTTTATCTTTCGCCCCCTTTTCAAAACCAAACTTGTTCTAACAATTTTCCTTTGGCTTCATATTAGAACTAGATCAGCAGAAACCCTCTGTTTGGTTCCTGAGAAAATACAGCAAAAGGGACTGAAAAATTGGATCATCTGAGTCAACAAAGTCCAAATTAAAGTCAAGTTCATAACTTACAAAAGATCCAATATTTCAGGGTATTAAGAAAATTTGTGCTTACAAATTCAAAACTTTGATTTCTTTCTTTCCCACTATTTCAACAGCAATAGATTACACTCATACTCCTATGTATCACTTTACAGCAGAGCTTCAATAAAAATATAAATGATTCAGAAATTTAGCAAGAAAGCAAAGAAATCCACAAGAAAATATTTAATTTTTCTTTTTAAAAGAGAAAAATTTACCTTCTTATCAATAATGGAAAATCCAATGAACCCGAACCAGGATCAATCTCCGTCCGCGGTTGAAAATTTTCTTCTTCTTTTGCAAAGTTTTGGTTCTTTTGGGCATGTAAGGAAGGATCGAGAAAAATATGAACTAGCGGTTATTTTTGGGGCGTGAACCCCAAAGTACCCCTACTGACCGGCAGATCAGACGCTTTCAGAGATGGGCTTTTCGCAAATAAATTGAAGTAGTGCGGATATTTTGGGGGGAAAAATGAGACGGCTTTCGTGCTTGTTGTGCTCTGGTTGCCGCCTTCGTAAACAACGACTTGCCACTTTCGTCCGCTGGTTGCGGGAATAGAAGACGGGCGTTTCTGACCAATGCGTCCCCCCCACGTGTACAGTCACAAAATTTAGAGTTTCGACATTCTCCAATACTAGGAATTCCAAAATTTGGACCTTAATTATTAGTTGTAGCATATCCCGAAAGTGTCATATATTGGTTGCGGTTGGAACCCAAATTTCCAATTCATGTGATCTATGCATATCAAATCATGGGAAAGTACATTTTCTTCATCTTAATTTGATGATCGAGTTAGGAAAAGTTAGAGAAATTAGTGAGAGATCTTATGTGGTTGAACTTTCAAATTTTTAGAAATTAAATAATCATATTAGAAATAGATGCTAAAGTCTTGAATTTTTACATTGGTTTCACTTAAAATCGGAATTTCCCATCTAACTTACATCCTTATATAAATAGAGATAGAGTTAATTAAACGCCTACTAATTAATTTCTTCTATAGCTATTGTTTATACCATATCTGACCGGCCAATTATTTTGCGACATAGGGAACATGGGACCTACAAAAGAACCTACAGAGCCCAGTCAAAACAACAAGGTGTGAGTCTTCTGCAATTCAGCCCATAAACAAACCATCGACTGGGTTAGCCTTCGGCAACCCAACATGCCAATCCGTCTAAAGAAGGGGCTTGCTAAACCAGACTGGACAAAGGACACATGACATCCTCTCAAGTAATGCCCATAGTTCCACATCGAAATATTACTCGAATGTCATACCTCCTAAGATATATAAATAGAGGCACAAGTCCTCAAAATAAGGTAACTGTTACATTTAGCTACTTAACCCTTACTCTGTCCAAATTGCTATATACTTCGTCATTAAGCTAACTTAAGCATCGGAGAGCCTTCGGTAGGTACCACACAGGTGAAGCAACATCTCTAAATTAGATCCAAAACTAATCATCCATTTTTAGGCATCAACAACTATGTTGATCATAACTTCATATGTAGATAAAACAATGCTTGAAGTAAGTTACACATAAATGAACCTTGCTTGGGATTCATGATATGCATGTAGTCATCACATTCTATTCCTAAGAAAAAACATTACATGTACTCCAAGATACATTTTCTTTTCCTAAAAAATGACATCACATATACTAAATGATCTATTTGTAGAGTGGTTGCATGAAAAAATAAGATCGATCGGTGGATGATCGATATGGATCAACACTAGCTAGCTTCCTGGTGATCATATGTACTTGAAGATAAGGTTTGGGTCTGTAAATAAATGCCGAGATGGACGTTTGAGGCCGCAAAAACAGCACCAACACCAAGCAAACTTTAGGCCACATGGCAACTGTTAAAGGCCAATCCATATGCAACAGAGCCCACCATGAAATCAATTGAACATCAAGCATCTCATGCATAGAGGACTGGAACTGGTAGACGATGGCAAAGTCCCAAAAGCTAGCTAGGTAGCCAGCTGACCTTCATGAATGATTAAGCAAGCAGAGTTTGCCCACAGACGACTTTCAAAACAAGGACATTTCCATGAAAATTACATCCATCGATCCCTGTTTAACCTGTCTTTTGCCGGACCACACCAATAATTTAGGACACTCAAAATATCTAACATATATATATATGCATAATTAATTAATTGTGAAGGAAAAATGATCGAAGTAGGTGTGGTATGGATGGATGTGGAAGCAAAGAAATGAGTGGCGCTTTGTATGGCTTATGTTTGTATGCCCTAAGCTATGACACTATTAATGCATCTTCTAGGTATAGCTAGATATCATAGAATGGTGGACGTTCTGACCAACTTGTCAAGCTCTTAATCAATTTTAATGTCGTCTTTAGTCTCTTTCTTCGTCTTCCCAAGTTTGGAAACTGTATATGTCCCTGCCGTGTTGATCACTCTCTATAATTGTTGGCCTAATAATACATATATATATATATATATATATATATGTAAGTTCTTGACTTTGATCATATATATTATCTTTAATTAATTGCATGTAAACATCATAAGACAAGTTGGTTTTGATTGTTAAGTTAACCCAATCAATGGGAAAATATGCTTCGAGGAAGAGTACTAGTCGAACAAGTTAAATTTATATTGTAGACGCGATGCATCAGACACTTATAAACAAACATGTAAAACTCATATATGATACAAATTCAAATCCTCCTGAACTTTTTATTATTTTCTTTTGGTTTCTTTTTCCTCACATAGGATGTAGCACACAACACTATTAATTAAGACCATTAAGTTAATGTTAGGATATAATTTCCCACGAAATTAGGGACCCTCGAAACCTAAAAGCACTTCAAACTTCAAACCAATCCTAATTCGTAAAGTCCCCACATAAAGTGCTTCATTTCAATAAAACACACACTTTGTTCTGCACTTCTTCCACTCGAAGTAAAGACGAAAAGTGAGTTGCCTATGATTTATTGAACGAAAAAGGAAAAACATGCACTGCCCTACTGATGTTGACTGGTTTGTTTGGTTGTCTTTCCTATATTAATTTTAGGAAAGCAGAAAGGATACCAGCAAATGAAGGTGCTTAATTAAACTAATTATCTTAAGCTAAAAAATCAAATGGATTAATACTTTTTCTTACGGTCCCATCGGCTGTCTAACCCGGGCTTAATTTTTTTTCCCTATAGTTAGTATGTAGGTTATAGGGTTTAGCTCAATCCAAAATTAACAATTCATCCTTAAAATAAATTTAGTCCACTTTATTTTGAAATCATGAGTCTGTCAACTTTCAAACCTTTTTGTTTTTCTTTCCGGAAAAGGAGCAATGAATGAGAAGCAAATAAAAAACATGTCTTCAATTACTCTCTTATGTGAACACTTCTATATATAAGAAAACAAATTTAATCAGAAAGGGGGGGAAAAAAAAGAGGCACAGCTAGTTTTGCCTGATATTTGTCTACAGCTTATGCAAGCTTACATCCATTACAATTTAAACTTAAATTCTAGGCTGGAAAGTAGAAATTTCAAACTTAAAATAAGACCACAAGTCCCCGACAATATTAAAGAGTTGGCAACTTAATTTGATAAAAAAACATGCCCCATAAATATTATATATTTACCCCCACCCCAATCACCCAAAATAAAATAAATAAATAAATAACAAATTATTGCATGCATGATCAATATATATATAAAAGAAGCCTTCAAATTAGACAACCATCATCAGTACTAGGATTCCTTCGTGGGCACTGCTCATTGGTGGAATTTAAAGTCTAGAAAAGCCTTTAGGTTTCGTTCGTGACCCAACCCCAAAGTAATTTCACTGAAGACCATGAAAAAGAAGATTTTTTTCATTTTCCTTTTCCAAAGTTATATGCAGCCTTTTCTTTTGTTTTTCTGGAAGGGCAAAGTTGTATGTAGCTGAGTGCGTGGGATTCGGAATGGTGGCTCGTTCATCACCACAAAAATTGATTATGGTTTAATAGTTCTAGAAGCTACTGATGATCATCCAAAGTCGGCTCCGTCCAATCATTTTCACTCGGCTAACACACATGCCCAATTTGCATGACTAATTAGACAGCGTTGATAACTAAATCACTAACCCTGACAGGTTGCACATTTTTAGTTTTCATTAAATTCTCACTATTTGATATGAGCAAACGACAAAGACAATATCGACGTGTGTAGGGAAATAATTATTAATTGTTAATTGTATGCATCAACAGTTCAAAATTATTTATCCTACATATACAAAAGTAAAACTATCGATCTTTATACGCACATTTCTCAAAACGATCTCTCACACATCAACAAGGACTCAAAGTCCACCACCCTACATGCTCCACATTCTATTATATATCATATGCCGGGACAGCACGCAAATCAATGTTGTGTAGCACAAGTGAATTTCCAAGCAGGTTAGGTGGAAGTCGATCGTGAAAGATAAAGCATTTTGTTTGGGGTTGAAAAGAAGGAAAAGCTAGCTAGCAAGCAAGATGGGTACCAAATTATGCTTTTCTTTGTCAAGTCGACAATGTTTTCTTAGCATTTTCATCATGAAAACGTGTACATCGTAATAGGTTAGCTAATTCAGGTGGCGAAAAACTGGCGAAAAAGGATCCAATTTATTGCCCCAATGATATCCTTCGAGGAGAAGAAAAAATAATAATAGAATATATCGCAGGGTTTCTTGCTTTCTTCAACAGAAACTACCAATACTATTTGTTGGGTACACATAAAGGTTGGTTTTCATATATGCCGTGTACGGTGAAAGATTCATTTGGGAATGAAACAGATGGCCACGTGTTCAGAGTAGGTGCTCTTATTCAATCCTGTCAACCTTGTCAGGCTGGCTGGGTCCAAGTCCAACCCCCGATCTCTCTCATGGGAGCTGTAGCAACCAAAATTTTCAACGCAATTGTCTAATGCCTGCTGCTTCGAAAAACACCATTTTTACCCGGCGAAAGTGATGTCAAATTCAAATGCTCATCATTATATCGATTAATTACTGATCATAACTAAGTTACATATTGCCTATGAAGGTTAACTGGTGCTTGAAGTAAGCCACGTCACCAGAATTTATTCCAATTATTTTTGCTCACAATTTTAATTTAAGGTGTATCATTATTTTTTTTTAACACTTAATTAGCACGTGTTTATGAATATAACCATAATTACATAAATACAAAATAAATAATTAACTATACTTATGTCAATGAACATGTGCAAAACGTTGAGAAAGATGATAATGGTACACATTTAGTTATAATGTTGAACAAAAATATTTCTGAATTAAATGGCAATTATGGAGTCAAAATGACTATTTATGTATGTTAATTAATTTAAATCCGCATTGCCCTACGACATTAACTAACTTGGAACCAATTTGATTTAACGTAAGAATAATGGAAATTTGGGGCTAATAAAAACACATTTAAAATCGACTATTGATCGAGCTAAGCTTTGGGTGAGTCTCAAGTCTAATCGACTAATTCCTGCAATCTTTACCTCTTGCCTATATTGTAACAAAAAACTGGTTGGTTTTCCTAATTTCTTTTTTAATTTTTTGCATTTTATTTCGTTTGATGTCAGGAGAACATCAAAATATGTATGATCCTTCTAAGAACATGATGGATCCAAATGCCCTAATTGTGTTTTTAGTGCTTAATTATATCATACTAGCTAATATGAATTTTGATTTCTAATTAGGGACTTGAACAAAAATTATTTCAAAATTTTTTATATTTATAATACAAGCACCAAAAACACAAATAGATGGAGGATTCGCATTTCGAAAAAGGCCAAGATATGAGTACCTTATTCCAAAAGGCTTATGTTTGACACTTGGGACCTTCCCAAAATATCTTTAATCATTGAATGTGGGAGCATACTTAAGTAATTTGGTTCCACCCTAGGGGCCTTCTAGTAATCTGTCTAAGCCAAACAATCATATAAACCACTAAAAAAAAATCAATCAAAACACAAATTATTGCAAATTGTCACCAAATTCCTCTCACTTAGGAATGCCTATGTCCTCACTCATCCACACGCGTGAGACAAACACTCTCCACTTTATTTTGCCTTTTTTAATTTTCTTCTCTTGAGACTGCAACAACACGCACCATAAAAGAGATTGAAACACATCTCCTCCACCATATAATTATCATCTTAATCTTTAATTATTAAATAATAATTTCCAACCCCTTTAAATACCTCCCCTCCCTCACCCTTACAAGCTCGAACCAACCAAAAAAACCCTTCTAAATTTCCAATCATCTCTCTCTCTCTCTCTCTCTCTAAGACAAAAACTCTCTCTTTCTCCCTCTCACTCAATTATACAAATGGAAGTGGAACCAAGCCCACCCATGGTGGCCAAAAAATTGTGGAACTTATTACGCATAGTGTTCTTCATGGTGAGAAAAGGGTTATCAAAGAGCAAGCTACTTGTTGACCTCCATTTAATGCTCAAACGCGGCAAGCTTGCAGGCAAGGCCATGGCCCACAACCTCATGCTCCACCACTCCTCCGGCTTCAGCTGCCGCTCCAACGACGCCGTTTCCTTCATAACACCACGAGAATACGAGTTCAGCTGCAGCAACAGCCCCGCCATTCACAACCCTTTTCATTTCAACAAGCGCAACAAACACCACCACCACTATTTTACCAAGACCACCAGAGCCTACCAATACGACGACGTTACCACAATGACTGCGGTTCAGAAGGTGCTGGAGATGCTAAACAATGAGATGGTGGCGGAGGCGTCGCCGTTAGTGACGTTGCCGGGGTTTGGGAAGAGCCCCATGGTGAGGCAGCTGAGGATAACGGACTCTCCGTTTCCGTTAAAGGAGGAAGGGGATAGCCAGGTGGACAAGGAAGCTGAGGAGTTTATTAACAGGTTTTATAAAGATCTCAAGTTGCAGAAAAGATCGGCTGTTCTTGAATCTCCATCATACCATGCCATGCGTGGTCGATGAAATTATCAGTGGACCAAAAATTATTAATTTCATCTTCAGCAATGCATGGTTAATTAATTTGCTTTTGCCACCGTATCAGCTTTGTGATTTGCACATAAAAGTATCCTCACACACGCAAGGAATTTTTGTATTTGCCGGTCATATATGCATGTAACGTTGCTCGACTTATGTATATGAATCTCGTTTGTACCATATAGCAAGATTCTGAGTGCATATTGTGCCAAATTATTTATATATGACCGGCACATACGACACACGTTGAGTGTTAATTAACATTTTTAGTTTTCTAATCATGATATGGGAATTGGGTACTAGCTAGATTGCTTAATGTGAGGATGTTGTAGCTGCTTTAGACTTGTAGGTTTAGATGAAACCGAGGCTCTTTGGAGCAATAATTTTGATTCTTATCCACTAGATGTGTTTTTACCTTCTTTTTTTGTTGTCTTAATGTGTTTGTTGGTAATAAAAAGGAGAAAAAGAAAAAGGGTGTTGTTGTGTGAATCTCTCTCTTCTTTTTATAAAGCTATAGAGAGCCCTTTGTACCTACTGCGACTAATTGCCTGGCAAAGGAGCTCTAAAGAGAGAGCGTTATGTTTGTCTTGACCTCGTGTGTGAGTTTTTAATGTATTGCCTTTCCAGGTTGGTGAGTAGGAGCTTTGGATTTATTAGTGTTTAGGGTTTGTCTGTCCAGTCCTCGTTTGTGATGGCGATACTAGTGGTTCTGGTCCAGTTTGGTTACGTTGTTAGAGGGTCACTACCAATGCAATGAACTGGACATTAAAGATCGCCACAAATTTTCATTTGCAAGGTAATTTACATATACATGGTGGTGGCCATGGCCAGCTAGCACAAATTTTAGGTCACATATATACTAACCCTCATAATTGGTTTGGAGTATAGTTATAACTTATGTATATATATCCATCTAATTTTTAGGTATTTCTTTAAAGATCTGTACCTTTTATAATTGTAGTTTATTTAAAGAATTTTTCAATAAAAATAGACTATATATATATAATATGCTGATTTGTAGAAATACATATATAAAATGGCGGATATGAACACTAGTCAACTGAAATCCTCCGGCCTATTATTGTTTTGGTTTTAAGGTTAATGAAAGATGCAAGAGAGTTAGCTTAGGTATAGTAGTGGTTAATCAAATCATGGTTTTAAATTCGATAAGAAATATCAAAATTGACAGCAACTTTGTCTTTAGTTTTGTTTAGTGCATGCTCGTGCTCCATCTAATAGATCTTCACAAGATGCGGGGCCAGGTTACAGTTAAGACAAAGGGGCAATCACTTCACTAGACAAGCTAATACACAATTGATTGTATATATTAAACTATTTATTTTTTAATTATGTTTTTATCAAATTGATTACATTAAACTTAAAATATTGAATAATCATTCTATGCTGATCAATTTCAGTCTTGAACTTTTTATTTTCCTTCATATTATTATTATTATTATCCTCCTTTGCCTTTTTCATTTCAACTATATTTATTAATACGTAATATGGTGGGTCCATCTCACTTTTTCTTTTTTGCATATTGACTTTTCAAAAAGTAAAAAAATAATATTTAGAGGTGCCCAACGTCGCATTACCAAAGTCTTTTACTTGTTATCAGAATGCTACATTGCCCCAAAACATCCTAAAACATAAAATAAATTAAATAGACGAAACAAAGGAACAAATTAACAACTACCACTCTTGAAATTAACCTTGTCTAACAGATCACGAGCACAAAACTTCATTCAAAAATATGAATTACCATGTTGTAACCTTGTCTAAACCCATATATATATATATATTGATATGGACTTAGTTAAATTGGTTAGAGTATATGTACTTTCAACTCTGTACCCGAGTTCAAATTCCCCTCCATATAATTTAGATTAAATTAAAATAGAATATCGATTGTATAAACTCCTAAAAAATAGCATATATATTCTATGAATAGTTTTGCGCAATTAGCATGGCTTTGTACATGATGTCCGATCTATCTTTATTAAAAATAGAATTATCGATATGTCATCAATAAGATATCGATATTATTACTGCAACTAAAACATACCGACATATATAATAACAATACATTTTCACCAACACCAATATTGATGCACATACATGCATACATATAATATGAAAATGCATCTTAAAGTTTCTCCAAACTATATAAAAGTTTACAAACTAAAACGAGCTACTTACTTAACAATTGTCGGCTTTATAGATCTTGAGGAGTAAAAGAAATAAAAAATGGTAAAAAAGAAACGAAGAGAATGACTCTAATTATAAAGAGTAGGTGAGAGATTGTGATGTATGGTTGCATGATTGAAGAAAAGTCTCCCTCAAGCACTAAAGAGCCTCCTCTCTCAGTCTCTCTCTCGCCCTTCTCCCATGCTTATCTTGCAAATGAATGCAACTATATATGTACAGATCATCATTAAATTAATATTCATGGTTATTAACTTTTCTTCTTCTTCTTTTTTTTTTTAAATTTATTTATTTATAATTTTTTTTAAATTTTTGAAGTTTAATTTCTGAATTTTTGAAGAGCCAATGCCAGTCTTTGTAGACATGCGCCATGCATGATTACTTGACATCGACTGTTTGACATGGACACACAAATTAATTGTTAACCACTTTCTCTTTCAATTTCCAAAATTTGATTCAACCATTAATTAATTGTACGTGATAAAATCTTGAGATTCTTATAAAGTTCATTGCCCAAAATAATTATACAAAGTTTGAGTGCCACATTTTGTGGTTTCTGAATATCCCTGTCAAAATCCAGCGTCCACGCAACTTGATTTTCAGTTAATAGAAAATTAGAAATATGGTCAATTAAACCCGAAATTTTATTAATCTCTTTATTTGATAACAATACTTTGAGAACGTCACATATAATCCTGCAGGATTCTATAGTGGGGGTCTTATTAAGGACCTTAAATGAGGCCATATCTCCTACTCGTTGAATGAAATTAATTAACTAGTAATTGAATCAAATTTGTTAATTTGATTCAACGGTTAAGAAATATGACTTCACCCAAATAAGGCCCTTACTGTAGGTGACTCATTTAATCCCATGATAACTTTACAAATTAGAAAAAGACCCTTCAAGCCCAATTTTTAAATTAAAAAAATGGTAACACACTAAAAACTGATTGAAAAATGACGAGTGCCTAGCTAAAGAAGTAATGGAGAGGCCGATTAAATTTGGGCCTGAGTTTCGAGGTTGACAAGATTTGAAGGCCCGTATTGCTTTTGTTGGATGGGCTCGCAACTTGGGCCAAGCCCATTTATCAACCCACCAAGTCCCTACACATTAGCCCAAATACGGATACGGTGGTCGTGATCTCACCTGAACAACTTCGTCTCTCTGTTTCTGTTCTTTCTTCAGTTTTACTCGTTAGCGCAAAACCTTCTCAACTAACTGCGTCACGAGTCACGACTGCCTTCTTCACACCTTGCGAGTTGAGGGGACGCATTTCACGAAGTTTGATAATCTCTTCCCATTTCTTACATGGAAGCTCCATTAGTCGGTCTCTAAGCCACGGTTGTTGCTAGATCCGAATTCGGTTTGTTCCAATGTCTTCCTGGCTCAAAGCTGCTGAAGGTTTGGATCTTCTGTTCTTTCTCTTAATTTGCTGGTTTTTTTAATATTTAATTTGGTTTTCATTTAGATTTGGAATATGTTTAGGGTTTGATCTTATGCTGATTGAAATTATTCGAGGTGTTTAGTGGATGATATAATGCGGGACGATGTTTGGGGTTGTTAAGCATAAAGTAGCAATAATGGGGTTAGGTTTAGATTTGCATGTCTGATAATTGCGATGCCGTTGGCATTGGGTATTTGTTTCTTGAATAGCATTTTGGAGTTAATTGTTGAATATCGAATTCAGTTTGGACATATTTGCATGTCTGATAAACCCAAAAACTGGGAGTTGCCACATTTCATGAATTGTGTGAAATGACATGAAAGTGAGCTAGAGAAATTTGGTCAGCTCAGTCTAGGTCCCTGGTTCAGTTCAAGACTAGTTTCTTGAGTTTTCATCAAAAAAGAAAAGAGCGCCTGCACCATCCATATGAACAATACGATCATTTATTCTCTATATCATTCTTGTACAAGCCCCACATCAAAATCCTTATAATAATGTGTCTTTTCTTCTGCCCTTGATGTGTAAAATTTTATCACCTTTACTCTGGCCTCAGATCTGTTTGAAGTTGTCGATCGGAGGGCAAAGCTGGTTGTCAGTGAGTTAGACGATCAATTGGCTACCCAGTCACCAGGTATTATCTTTGAATTGTCTTGGAATCTCCCATCCCTAGCCTAAGTCCTTTTGAGTTGGGATGACACCAAGTGACTTTACCCACTTATCTAGTTGGTCCCTTCTCTTTTTCTTTTCTTCTTTCCTAAAATGTACTGTTAAGACGCCTCATGTTTGTTTCTAATTTTTATTTTTGTCTTCCTCTTGTGAAGCTTCCAATGGGCAAGGATCTCAAGCCAAGAGGAAAAAGTCAAAGACCAAGGTATTGCCAGATTACCTATGAAAATACGGAGTACTGTTTCACAAACGCACATACATAGAAATTTATCAACTTCTTTGTCTCACACATTGGTTGTTTGCAGGCTCAAAAGAGACAGTCCATGAATGAATCTCCTAATACAAGTGATTCTGCACGCGAACAGATAAGTATATTGACATCACAAGTAGATGCGACTCCTGAAATAGACAGTGATGCTCATTTAAATAACAATGATGGGACACCATCGGTAAATCCTTCAAGTCAACCCATCAATGAGAAGCAACAGAATCTTGAGAAAGATTCCACAGTAAGCATTCCTTTAACAGAGACAACAGCAATTGAAGTTGGTCAGAATAATGCTCATGAAGCAGAAGCGTCAACAACTAGTACTGATAAGGAAGCTGTTACTTCAACTTCAAATGGTGAGCTTGTCAATGAGATTCCTCCAGATGGTCATGAAGAACATCCTTTTCCATTATCTGCCAAAGAAGTTGAGGTTGTGGATGAAAACCATCAAGTTGAATCAGTTGATGCTGGCCAAGAAAACAAATCTAGAGACGCAGATGTACATCCAGAAACTGACCAAAATAGAACAGAGTCTACAACTACCACTGCCATCAGTAACAGAGAAACTCAATCTAAAGTTGCTGATGTTAATGAGGAACCAGTAATTGAGCAAAGTAAGCAAGTTGAGCATAAAGCTGGTAGCACTCCTGTGAAAGTACAGGAACAGGATCAAAGTAGGCAAGTTGAGCATAAAGCTGGTAGTACTCCCGCGAAAGTACAGGAACAGGATCAAAGTAGGCAACTTGAGCATAAAGCTGGTAGCACTCCTGTGAAAGTACAGGAACAGGATCAAATTGAGGAGGTAAGTTATTTACTATGAGGTGAATATCTCGCATACTTCATTTATTTTGGCTGTGAATCTTGTTGCCTTGCCATTTAGGCTATTATTGAGTAGTTTTTTTAGTTGGTGTGCAGGCCCAAGGATTGCTTAAAACTGCTGTTTCCACTGGTCAGTCTAAAGAGGCAAGGTTAGCAAGGGTAAGCCCTATTAATTTCTGTTTTTCTTCATTGTTTGTTTGATATTACAGTCATAATTTGAAGTAGGAATGCCACTTTTCTTTCAGTTAGTCTCTCAGAAAAGGTCACCTTAAATCAGATGAACCTGTTTCACACATACTCTAACAAGCTTTTTCCTCCTTTAGAAGTTTTGTACTGGTTAGAAATTTTCGGTTTCAATGCTTTGTTAATCCGTTGGTTATCATTGATAGGTTTGTGCTGGACTTTCGTCCCGACTTCAAGAATACAAATCTGAAAATGCACAGCTAGAGGAACTTCTTGTGTCAGAGGTGAGACAAATTCCTGCTATATTTCAAGGATTAAGTGAATAACTAACCGTAGAGGCATATGATATATTTATTGCTTTGGTCTTACTTGTTGACTGCTATTTTGATAGAGAGAGCTGAATAAGTCATATGAAGCTCGCATAAAACAGCTCCAGAAAGATTTGTCAGCATCCAAAAGTGATGTGTCAAGAATAGAGTCAAATATGGTTGAGGCCTTGGCTGCAAAGAATTCAGAAATTGAGGCACTTGTCGGTTCCATGGATGCACTGAAGAAACAGGCTGCTTTGTCTGAAGGAAATCTGGCTTCGCTGCAGGTTTCATTACACCCACCACATTTAATTATGGATGTATAATATTCCTTTCCTCGTATCCTCTCTCTCTCTGCCACTGTCAGTGGTACACAGTGAGAAGAGGCTTTAGTAATACTAAGGGCTCATTTGCTTACCATGTTCAACTTTTTCAGTATTCTATTCAGTATTCTATTCTTCTACTTATTTGGCCTACCCTTTATAGAAACTGGTGCAACTTTGGATTCTCTTGACTTATATTTTCGACTGGTTGAGGCTTTGGTAATAGTTAGAGTTTATTTTGAATTAATTAATTAATTAATTTTATATATCAGGCGAACGTGGAGTCTATCATGAGAAATAGGGAACTATCCGAGACAAGGATGATGCAGGTGAGATTGTATGGTGCTTCCTTGTTTGTATTTGGACCTGTAGCATATACTTGCATATACTGCTTTTATTATTAGATTCTGAAATTAGAGAGAAAATATTCTTCAGGCTTTACGAGAGGAGTTGTCTACTGTAGAACGGAGAGCAGAAGAAGAGCGTGCCGCACATAATGCTACCAAAATGGTTTGTATCTACAACAAACTATTAATAATAATTTTCTGTCTCCCTGGTTGTTTTCTTGCACTCTGATGATCACTTTCTTGTAAAACAGGCTGCAATGGAAAGGGAAGTAGAATTGGAACACAGAGCCCTTGAGGCATCCACAGCCCTTGCTAGGATCCAGGTAAAGTAAGCCCTTTTCAAGTTTGTGACTCTTTGTATTAATGAGAATACTTTTACCCCATTGTTTTTTAATGAGATTATTATTTTTTATTCTCCATGTCTCTGTAGACTGTATGTTTACTACCCTTCTTAGTTTGCTTTTAAATGAACCATGTAGCAATGCAACTGCATGTAAGGTTTTTATATCTAATGAATGTGTTACCTTTTGATTCTTTACAAATTTTTGTTCTTCATTGAGATTTTTATCAAGGGAATTATACTTTGTGTAAGTATCTATGAAGTTAAGAGTTCGGCCTACAATTCATTGTTCTGTCTAGGAAGATGTTGCATTTTCTTGTGTTTCTGTTTTTTTTCCAAGAGCAACATAAATCTGTGAGTTTGACCATAATTTACTGATTGTTGTAAATGCTTCCCTATTCAGAGAACAGCAGATGAGAGGACAGCAAAGGCATCGGAGCTTGAGCAGAAGATGGCATTGCTTGAGGTAGAACAAACATTCTAAATTATTTTGTATTGATGTTTCTGTTCATTGGTGGAGCTTCTTGGATAATAGTACTATATGCCATCAGGTTGAATGTGCCAATTTAAACCAAGAGCTGCAAGATATGGAAGCTCGTGCTCGGCGCGGGCAAAAGAAGTCACCAGAAGAGGCAAATCAAGTGATTCAGGTATTCCTTCTGTTGATTTTACATCTGAACTCCTTTTCATATTTTCGATTCAATAGTTCAGTTGGAGAATTTATTTTTCTTGATCCCAGAAAATTGCTACATTTTATTTATACTTTGAACTTCAAGTGAGAATTTTCCCACTTGGCAATAAGTACTGTCTCATTGTCACATATATCATGTGTTAGAAGTACGAATCCAAATTTTTCTTTGGCCGGTGTATGAACTCTCTTTCTCATGCCAGGATTTTTATAGGCGTGATATTCTTTGTTGTATCTTTAGTCTGATATTTAGAACATTGCCAAGCTTCTAACTCCAGTAATTTTAATTGTTTTGTTTGCCTGCAATCTAAATAGCATAGAAGGACAACTTGTAATTGTTTATGTGCATTATTCATTCTGATATATTATAGAGTGCTTTAGTATGGGCACAATCAGTTGAGGATGATTAAATACCACTGTATTATTGTACTCACTTACAGTAATGGATGCTAAGATGCAGGCATGGCAGGAAGAAGTGGAACGTGCACGCCAAGGTCAGAGGGATGCAGAGGGAAAACTTTCTTCTTTGGAGGTAAGTGTCCTTTGTTTTTTGCCTAACAGTTTTGTTATGATCAATTTTTTGATCTTTGTGTTTTGAATTTATTTGCCTCGTTCGACAACTTGTTTTTATAACACTTATTGATATGCTTGATTTCAGGTTGAAATGCAAAAAATGAGAGTTGAAATGGCTGCCATGAAGAGGGATGCAGAGCATTACTCGCGTCAGGTGATATCTGCTCTCTCTCTCTCTCTCTCTCTCTCTCTCTCTCTCTCTCTCTCTCTCAGAAATGTATAATGAGTTCTACTAGGTATGAATTATCCTTAAGCACTATGTTATTTACTGGTTATATTTGCCATTTTGTAGGAACACATGGAGCTAGAGAAGCGCTACCGTGAACTAACTGATCTATTGGTAATCTCACTAAAAAAAAAAAAAAAAGTACTTATTTACATGGTCAGTTACATATCGGTACTATATGAAGAGATGTCTTATTCCATCTATTATTCAGTACTACAAGCAAACACAATTAGAAACCATGGCTAGTGAAAAAGCTGCAGCTGAGTTTCACTTGGAGAAGGAATTGAAGCGTCTCCAGGAAGCTCAGGTCTGTCCCTAGGTGTTTTATGCTGCTTGGTTGATAGGCTTTATATAGATTCTAGAGTCCAGTTTTGTTTTTATTTTCAAAAATCACATTTTTTTCCCTTCTGTATTTAAATTCACTTTATATTGAACAGGTAGAGGCAGAAAGGAGTAGAGTTCCCCGTCGAGCATCAGCATCCTGGGAAGAAGATGCTGAAATGAAGGCACTTGAGTATGTTGACTCGCTAAGTAATGCGTTTTCTTTCTTTATACTTTGCCATCATCTATCCCCTACATCTTTACTTCAATGCACTTGCATACATGTTAGTTTATAAATGTATGTTATGGCTTCATAGTTATTTTAGTTTTTGGAAGCTTAATAAAAGAAAAAAATTTGCAGGCCTCTTCCCTTGCATCACCGTCATATGGTTGGGGCAAGCGTACAGGTACATATTTTCTTATCTATCATTATTCTTGATCTCCTTTTCATACTCTTTAAGTTTCACCTTGTCTCATCCAGTTGCAGAAGGCAGCAAAACTATTAGATTCAGGAGCTGTCAGGGCCACAAGATTTCTCTGGCGTTATCCAACAGCTCGACTTATCTTGCTATTCTACCTGGTAAAACAGTTAAACATGCGTTTAAAGAGTCTTAACTATGCAGACATACTATGTGGAGTGAATCAAATCACAAAATAACCAGAATAATTCATGTGCAGGTATTTGTACATCTCTTCTTGATGTATTTGCTGCATCGCCTTCAGGTATGCATACTACTTCATCGCAATTTGTATAAGAAGCTATGATTCCAATTACATATCATATTAGTAACGAACGTGTTTATAACCTCTTACTTTGATGAAGTATACATAGCTAGCTCTTCTAAATGTGTACTTTATATGCAGGCACAAGCGGACAATTTTTCCGCAAGAGAAGTTGCAGAGTCTATGGGACTTGCTAACACTAACTTACCATGATTGGGTAGAAGCAACTCATGCCACACCCACAAAAATCTTCTCAAGTTCAACAAGCATAGAATGCGCCAAGAGTGCTGCGTCTAATATCTAATTATAAGAAGTAAACGGAAGCAAGTGAACCTTGATTGTCGAGTGAAGATATATATGATGGTTTTATCTCCATTCTTTGTCGAGGATGCGCATGCAAAATGTTGATATCCTAATAATGTTTGTGAGGCAGGCACTGCTTGCTTGCGTTGTACATCCAAACCAATATTGCTTTCTGCATTGCAGATGTGAAATTTTCTTACAAATATATATATAGCAACTGCTGATTCTTTCATTATATTCTTAGTTTGTATTTGTTCAGGAATTACTTGGTGACTTGAACTTGTGAATGTGAAATACACATGTATGTATATTCATCATTATTATATTATCAGAGGTTCAAAAGCAGAGGTTGGAATTTGCAAAAAGTCATTTTTGGTCCCGTGTTTTCAATTTGGTCATTTGTGTCTATGTGGTTATTAATTCCAAGCAATCCTTCCAATTTCTGTCAAATTTTTTCTAACTGCCAGTACTTATTGAGGGGAATTATTAAAAAATTCATCTCTTTTGAAAATAAACAATATTAATATAATTATAAAAAAGTACAATTTCAAAATTAAAATAAAACCTCTCCCCTTCTCCTCCCAACCCCAACCAGCCACCACCTCCATGTATCCCCCCAAAAAAGTTCACTTTCCTGGTCAGAAAAGCCATGACTCCCGTTTGATCGACCTCTTTAAAGAGAAAGATAACACAGGAGAATCTTGAGCTGCATGGAAGTGGCGGGTTTCTTTTCTCTTCTTTTTTTGTTCTGGATAGCGGGTTTCTTTCTTTCCCATACATATGATGTAACTTCTGGTATGAAACAATCAATGGATTAGTTAGTATAAAAGCGAAAGCTTAAAGCTCATAGGAAAGTAAAAGTTGAAAGGAAGATAGACTTGGTGACGACGTAAAAGTTGAAAGGAAAATATCTTACTTGGTGATGAAGTATTTGCAAACTTCTCAAGTCATGAACGGTACTAAGATTGGTGCAGAAAAAAAAAAGGTACCAAATTTTGATTTTGGTGGCTATAGTTTGGCCAAAGTTCCACTTTATTCTCTACAACTTTAATAGTCACTATTTGAACCCAATAATTTATAAATTGTTGTAATTTAAAGACAATAACCTAATTTTTGTTATTGTTTTAATGAAATTAGCACGACGTATTAGGTGTTTTACGCCTTTAAAAAGCTCAAATAATTGAAGAAACAACAGAGACCAAAAATGGAGTTTCTTCAAATATATAAAAACCAAAGTTCTAATCTAGAACAGAAAGAAAAGAAAATTTTGCCAAAATTATAAGGAAAAACGAGAGTGAAATCAACTATGAGTCAGAGTTGGTGAGAGGCATTTCCTCCATTATATAGAGGAAGAGGATCCTTGAGTCAGGGTAATAGATTTATTATTAGTTGAGGGACATGTCAATCCAAGCACAAAAGAGTAGCTCAATGAAAATCTGGTCCCCATAAAGCTTGAAACTTGAGAGTTACCATTTAGTCAGACCAGAAAGCTAACTGTAAATGAATAATCAGAGCAATTTGAAACGCAGTTACATAGAGATGGCGGATGCCGCCGATCATCTCTCTTCACCTATCAACCACTTTCACAGCAGCAGTAGCAATGACATGGTCGAGCCACAGACGGCCATGGCCGACGATGCTTGTATACAACCACAACCACAACTGCAGCAGCAGCAGCAGCGACAGCACATTGCTCTGCCTCCGTTGGTGGAGGATTTGCTGAACCAACTTTGTAACGAGAGAAAGCAACCCCAGCCAAACTACGACGTCAGGCGGAGGCTGGGTTTGCTGGGCGAGGAGAAGGCCCTCCAACTCCTCCATGAAATCAATAAGGCAAAAGTAATCAAAACCCTCAGTGGCTTCATCATGTGGATGATCCGTAATAAACCACAATATCAATGTCCCTCTCCTTCTAAGTATTGCCCTGCTTCTCTTCTGCAAACCCAATTGTCTGCTTCTCCATTTACGCCTTCTGTTCACAAAGGTAAGATTTTTACTTAAACTTCTTTCATTTTCGTGGGTTTTTTTGTTTCATGATGTTTTAAACCCGTGTCTCTGTCTATCTCTATGTGAGTTACAGAGCAACCTCTACGAGACCACGGAGGGCTGAGGCCACGTTATTCCTATTCCTCTGCCTCACCTTCAAAAGCTCTCCGTGTTTCTCCGTATCAAGGCCCATCATATGCTCCTCCTTCTACTATTACTCCTGTTCAACTTTTTAAGGACGCTCTGCATCTACCTCAACCTTTTACTCAAGGTTTTAATTTTTTTTTTCACTTTGTCAATTTCATGCTTTTCATTTATTGTGATTAATTATCCATCGATAGCCCAAACAAGAAAAGATATTATGTCTCTGTTCGAGTCTGCGTGTGTTGGTGAGACTCTCACTAATTCCTAAGTTCTAGTAATGAACGTGTTTATAACCTTTACTTTGATGAAGTATACACAACTAGCTCTTTTAAATGTGTACTTTTGTTTCCCTCTTTTCGGCCGAGGCGGCCGACGGAAAGAACTTTTGGTCATTTTTCTCTTGAGTGCGGGGCGTGCCACCACCAAGACTAGATGAAATCCTTTAGTATTCCGATTAGAGATCCTCAGTTTGGTGATTGATATTTTTATCCATTGGTGGAAAGAAATGTTGGCCGGTTGGTTTTCTCAACCATGCTCAGAGATTGAGGATAGGATATTCAGGCATTGCCCATGCTCATTGGCCTTTCAGCAAGAGAAAGAGAAGAAGAAGACTCAAGCAAAAGGTAAAATATTTATACTTTTTCCCTATTTTAATTTAGGCTATCTTTTTTTTCTCTAACCCTTAAAATCTCATAGCCGACACCACCGAGAAAGAAAATCCTCCCGCCGATGTTATTGAGAGAGAGAACTCGGCCAAATCTGTCGATGCAAATTCTGGGCGGGGCGAGAAAAGGCCCAACGCCCCCATCCAAGGTAAGCTACTTTCCATGATTATTTTTTGTCATTTTAAAGATTTGCACTTCCTGCTTTTTGAATTCTTGATGGGCACCTTTAAAAGCTTAAAACTCCAACTTTTTAGGAGATGCCCCCGCCGACAATATTATGCCCTTACAAACATTCATTCGGCCCAGAAAAGTTCTGCGGAACCTATCACCTCAAGGTTTGTCCGTGCACTTTTTTTTAATATTATTTTTAATATTTATTTATACATTTTTAAATAACAAAAATGAACTTGTTGCAGGTTCCCCAAGGCCAGCTGAGCATCCTTCCTCTTCTCATTCGGTCAGGGCCGTGCAATTGGCCACTACTTCATCCGCTGTTCCGATAAGCTTATATCTTTGCATACTTTCATTTATTAATTTTGAAGGGCAAAAAACTCACCATTATGCCCAAAAATGTAGGAAACTCAACCTTCCACACTTGAGAAGGGAATTGGGGCGCAAGCCATGGCTCCAGTGGGCGAGGACGAGGTAATTTCATCTCCGTAGCTGTTTGAATTTTATTTTACTTCTTTTATGCTTATTAAATTGTCAAAGTTAGTCGGCCGAGGCCAATACCACTGGGTACCCCGAGGAGGTCTCCACAGAGTCACATGAGACTATTCCCATGCCCGATGATCACGCCCTTGAGCACGTGGCCGAGCTGACCAAGGAGGACTTCCCACACGTTTCGAACTCTCAGGTTCATTAACATTTATACTTTTAAAATTTCTTTTACACTTGCCCCCAATTCCTTATTTTCAATGTTTGAACATGTCAGCGGGCCATTTTTGGCTCCGAACTTTCTTGTTTATTTCAAATGAATGGGCCATTATTATAATCCTTCTACATTTTTGCTAGATTGGAGAGTCTTCATCCTTTGTTCCCGCCGAGATTACCATGAATCCATCAGCGGAGGATGGAAGAAGTTTGGCCATGGTCCCTCATGAAAAAGCCTCTCTACCATCCATTGTATGAAACAAGAAATATATACATATGTACATGTGCAATTTATTTTCCTTACTTGAAAGAAAAAATATAATGCCCATTATTTTTCTTGCAGCTCTCTGGTGATATTTTTGACTTCTTAGATCAGTGGGATGCATCTATATCCTCGGCAGAGGCTTTCACCTGCCTTGCCACTTCTTCCACCACGACTGGGGCCCTACCAGATTATGGGGCTGAGGCCCTACTTTGGTCATACAAAGATGGAGATCTCATATCCTTGGAGGACAAAGATGAGAGAAACAAGCTCAAGGCCGCCATCGAGACTTTGGCGAGTTCTGGCTTTTTCCCTGACCCACGCTCAGCGGCTATGATCACTTATCTCTTTGGTCAGGTGGAAAAATTTGCCCCTCGTCGCCGTTCTTTTCTGGAAGAGCAGAGGATAGCCCAGGACCTTGAGCAGCGGATTACCTCATGTAGTGCCACAATGAGGAAGAAGATTGAGATCGCCCGCCAGATACAACATGAGGCTGCAGATATCGATGAGAAGGTAAGACAGCTTCAAGAGAAAAAGGCTGGCATTGTTGCCAAAGTCTCTGAGATTGTTCGGAGCAACAGGCCTCTCGAGGCTCAGCTTCGACAGGATGTAGCAGCGGTAGGAGAGTACCGAGAGAGGAAGTTGATGATTCAGTCTACCTTGTCTGCTGGAGATACCACGATGAAGAGCTTTAGGACTGCCATTCGCACCCTTTTTCCTGATGCTTAGGTTCATACTTGGCCACTGGTTGGCCCATTTTGTACTTACTTAGTTTCTTTTTATTTGGTCACCATATGTGGTAGAACTAGCTCAGTTTCTAAACCTTTGGTGGATGCTTAGGCCATTACTTGGCCCCCTTTTTGTAGTAGACTTTTGCCCATATATATATATATATGATATCTTTTGGAAGAGATCTTTTTATGATGCCTATTCTTCCAATAAAAATCATTGTTTTATTATGAAATGTTACCTTGCGGCGGACTATCTTTCCACCATTTCCCAAACCGTTGGGTAATATTTTTTCAAGAATCGACCATTGATCGGCAAATCATGGACCCCGACCATTTTGGTCACTTAACTTGTAAGCCCCCTTCCCCAACACTTGGTGGACGAGAAATGGGCATTCCCAAGTTGGAGACCATTTGCCGAATTTTGGATCCTTTGATCCCACCGGAAGAATGGTCTTCCATACTAAATCTCCGACCACAAAATTCTTGGCCTTGGTTCTTTCGTCATATGCTCGAGCCACGGCCTCTTTTTGGGCCTTCAAACTATCTAAAGCGCCTATTCTGACCTCGTCGAGGTCGTCTATCTCTTGTACCATGGCTTGCTCATATTCGTCCTTACTCCATTCGGCATGGTGAACTACCCCTAGGGACTTGACCGAAATCTCAAGTGGCAAGACAACATCATGGCCATAGGTGAGGGCGAATGGCGTTGTTTGCGTGGCAGACCTCTTCGAGGTTCTATACGCCCATAGGGAGTTGGAAAGAAGAGAGTGCCATTCCTTGGGATTCTTATCGATCATTTTTTCCAAAATCCCTTTTATTACCTTATTACTAGCATCTGCTTGGCCATTTGATTGAGGATTGTATGGGGTGGATTGAACCATCCTAATTCCCCAATTCCTCGTGGTGGCTTGAACAGCCTCGCCCATGAAAACCGTTCCTCGATCGGTCAAGATAGGCTCGGGCAAGCCAAATCGGTGGATGATATTCTTTTCAATGAATTCTATCACCTCGACCTGGGTAACTTGCTTGAGTGGGACGGCCTCCACCCACTTTGTGAAAAAATCGGTGGCCACCAATATGTACTTATGGCCCTTGGATGACTTTGGATGGATTTGGCCAATCATATCCATTGCCTAACCTTTGAAAGGCCAAGCCTTGACAATGGGATTCATTGGTCCGTCCGGGACATGTTGGATCAGCCCATGTTTTTGACAATCTTTGCAACCCTTGGCATATTCAATGCAATCTTTGAGGATAGTCGGCCAATAATAACCGTGCCTCCTTAAAAGCAACATCATCTTGATGCTAGCTTGATTGGCACCGCATATCCCTTCGTGGACCTCGGTCATTGCTACAAGTTGTTCATTTTCGCCCAAACATTTCATGAGCAAGTCATCGGAACCTATGCAGAACAATATCTCATCCCTTAGCACATAATGTTGGGCCCTCCACCAAACTTGTTGGCTATGTAACCCATTTGGATTTTTCAAATATTGCATGATATCGTGCCACCAATTCTCCAGTGCTATGGTTAGCACCATAATTTCCGCTGGAGTCCCTATTTCAAAGACGGAGGGGAGAGATCGTTTCTCAACTTTAAAAAGCACATCAGAGAGCCCCTCGGAGATATGCACTCAGGATGCTAATTGGGCCATGGCGTTAGCCTGAGAGTTATGCTCTCTTGGTAGGTGGGCGAGTCTCACATCGTCAAAATCTTTCACCAATTGGTTGGCCAAGGCATGATATCCAAGCAAAGCTTGGCTAGTCACCTTGTATTGCCGGAAAATTGTTTTAAGACCAACATTGAATCTCCCACAACCGACACACTCTTTACCCCAAGCTCTTTCAAAATTTATAACCCTATGATCAGGGCCTCATATTCGGCTTGATTGTTGGTACAATCAAAGTCTAATTGAAATGAGTAACGAGTTCGGAATCCTTTGGGTGATTCAATGATGACACCTGCCCTGCCCATGTTAGATGTTTGAGACCCGTCAAAATAAAGGCGCCATGGAAATAAACTCAACGTGCCCACCTCGAGGAAATCCATCTCCTCTATTTCAACACAAGGGTGGGCTGCCAAGAAATCTGCGAAAGCTTGCCTCTTAATGGCCTGCTAGGGCACATATCGGAAAGTGAATTCTGCCAATGCCATTGTCCATTTTCTTATTTGCCCTCTAATGATTGGGCGAGTGAGCATGTATTTTATCAAATCAGTCTTTGCGATTATATGCACCACGAAGAATATTTCCTCTCGGTGGCCGTTAGAATTCGTCTGAGGTAGTATACCGTTTGCTCTTTCTTCTCATCATTGTCTTGGGCTAGTAGACTTCCGATGGAGTTCTTCGTGGCCGAAATATATAATTTCAAGGGTCTGCCCCTCTTTGGCAGAATAAGCACTGGAGGCTTGGGCAAATATTCTTTAATGGCATCGAATGCCCTTTGGTGAGTCTCTTCCCACCGAAATTTATCTTCATCTTTGAGTTTTAGCAAAGATGAGAATGGCTCAACTTTTCCCGCGGAGTTGGCTATAAACCTTCGAAGAAAGTTAATTTGACCCAATAAACTTTGCACACCTTTCTTGTTTTTTGGAGGGCGAGCATCGATGATAGCCTTCGTCTTATTTTTATCAATCTCAATCCCTTTTTGGTGCACCAAGAATCTAGAGAAATTTCCAGTGGACACCCCAAAAGCACACTTTTTTAGGGTTCATCTTCAATTAATGCCGCCGCATTCTCTCAAAGGCCGACCGAAGGTCATCCAAGTGACCTGATCTAGACGCCGATTTTATAACCACATCGTCGATGTAAACTTCTAAATTTCGACCAATCATGTCATGAAAAATGGTGTTCATTGCTCGTTGATATGTGGCCCCGATATTTTTCAAGCCGAAGGGCATCACCACATACTCAAAAGTTCCAATGGATTCGGGCCATCTGAAAGCTGTATTGTGGACATCTTCCTCCGCTATGAAAATTTGGTTATAGTCAGAGTGCCCATCCATAGAGGACAAGATTTCATGTTTGGCTGCCCCATCGACTAAGAGGTCGGCCATGGGCATGGGATATTCATCTTTGGGAGTTGCAAGATTAAGATTGCGAAAATCAACACATATTCTTATTGCTCCTGTTTTTTTCTTTACTGGTACAATATTTGAAAGCCATTCTACATATCTAGCTGGCCTAATAAATTTGGCTTTCACAAGCCTTACAATTTCTTCCTTAACTTGTAACTCTACTTCCACCAACATTCGACGAGGCGGCTGCTTAAAAGGGCTTGAAATCTTCCATTATTGGTAGGCGATGCTCCACTAAGTTATAACTCAACCCGGGAATCTCGGTGTAATCCCAAGCGAAGCAATCCTTGAACTATCTCAAAAGCACTTCCATCTTGGCCCGAAGTTCTGGCTTCATTCGACCACTGATGTAGATCGGTCGATGGTTATCTTCCATCCAAAAGTTGATTTTTAACAAAGGGTTTTGGACTTTCGCCTTCAAATCGTCCATCTCGCTTAGCGCAAACTTTACTTCCTCGAGCTCGAGTGCATCATCTTCTAGACCTTCATGAAGAAATTCCACCAAGTTGGCAGTGGACCTATTCTCGGCCACTCTTTCGGCCCAAAAACCATATAGCTGTCTCAAAGTGTCTTCCACCTCGGCCTTCTTCTCTTCCTCCATGTTTGTATTACTCATTAAGGGAGAAAAAAAATCAGCTATAGTGGGGCACTCCTCATCTACTTGGGCATCATGTGCCCCAAAGTCTATCAACTTTTGGGTCGAGACTCCTGTAAGTCGGTTGTTCCTATCTGATTCCGTAAAATAAAGAGGCCCAATGTCATCCTCATAAAACTTTGCCTCCACCACGTTGGTGGAGGCCATGAAAGGCAGTGCATCGGCCTGAACATTCTCTACACTTCCATCATCATGCCAAAATTGTAAAAATTGATGAAGTGAAGAGGGCACTCACATTCTTCCATGGATCCAATCTCGACCTAACAGAGCATTGAAAAGGGTCGTTGTCTCTACTACAAAGAAGGCAGTCATTCTAACCTTGTGCCACACTCTAACTTGAAGTGGGATAATCCCTTTTGAAGTCATGGTATCTCCCACGAACCTACTGACTATTGTCTCGGTCAGAATTAATTCATCTGAGCCTTTCTTTAATTTCTTCATGATTGAGGCTGGTAGGATGTTGACTGTAGCCCCCGTATCCATAAGGACTTTGCTCACCGGAACTCTATCGAAATGAGCTCCCACATATAAGGGCTTAAGGTGGGAGGACATTTTCTTGGTGGGCATCTCATAACACACCTTTTCGGGCAATTTTTTCCTCCATTTTGGGCACCATGATGCAATGTTGGGCATTCCCTTCCTTTGGAATTTCTTGGGCCACCTCAATTTCTTTGGCCCCTTCCATTTGGACCATGGACTCAACCTCATTGAACACATCTTCGTCCATAAAATTAGGTTGATTCGGCCAAGCTTTGAAAAATAGCGAGAGTGTAACAACCATGGCATTTACCTCGTCAAAGTCTCCAAACTTTACTTTGACCTGCCCACTTTTAGTTCATTCTCAAACTTGGCCATCTCTTCATTGCATTATTTCTCTAAGTGTTTCATAGCCTTCTCCGTCAGATCCTCTAAGTACTCGTCATCAACATACTCGTCATCATCCCCATAGAGCTCTTCGTCTTTGGCTGCCGAAGCTTCGAGATTTTCCAATGACTCTTTAGTTTCTTCCTCGGCCGTGTGCTCGGCCTCTTTTTCAACCACATTGGCTTTGGCGTCGACCATAACTTGGTATTCTCCCACCCTAGGCTCACTTAATATCTTATTGGGCTCATCCCTAGCTTTTTGGACCTTGTTTTGGTCATTTTCTTTTTTATTCTCAACCTTGGTGAGCTAAGCCACTTTGGTCAAGACCGGGGCCTTAGTGACCAGAGGCATGACTTTCGGTGGAGCCGCCCTTGCCTTTTCAACCTTAAGAGGTTTATCTCATTTCTTCTTGGTCGGCTCACTAACTTCAACTTTGGAGTTATTTGCCTCAAAAGCCCCAATCAAATGGGCCCAACTTCGAGATTGGCTCTTCCAGGGCCATTACCACGACTCGGCCATTCACCTATTCTCGATCTCAATGTATTTTCATCTCTTTGGCAGCAGCTGCCTCCAAGGAAGCAACGACATCGGCCTTAGCCAACTTTAACTCCTCCAATCGAAGCTTCTCTTGAAGCTTGACCAACCGGTCAAGTTGAGCTTACCTTTTGTCCGCACATTCTAACTCCGCCTTGCAAGTAGTGGCATATTGCCTTTGAGCCCTTCTCGTTTGAGTCTTGCTCAAGGGTATCGGTAGGAGTTTTGGGCCTTTGTTTCTATACAATTGGCCCGCCTTTATGTTCAGCACCTTGAAAGTTGGGACACCACTACAGTCTGTGGGCCGGGGTCTTGACACGTAGGCCACATCTCGGCTTTTGCCTTCTCCCACCGAAATCCACATGCTTCGATTTTGGCTTGAGTCTGGCAAATCAATGTCTTCATACCTTAAAGGAGGATGTTGATTTATCCTTTTCGGCTGATATCTCGGCCTCTCGTACCTATCTTGGTACTCACGCAGTGGCCGTTTGTTCGGCCTCACTTCCATTCCGTCCTTTGGGCTATATGGGCCTTAATTCTCTACCGGACTTGTTATCATATTCCTTTCAAAACTCCTAGATTTGCCCACTTAAACTTGATCCTTGGTTTGCTCCTTAATCAGCCTCTTGGTGGGTTCCTTGGTTGGCTCCTTAGGCTTTGGCAGAACCACTTCGAGAATCATCTCGCATTGGCATTGACTGCATAGCACAACGACCTTTAGAGGTTCTTCCTTGGTCGAAACTTTTGTCTTGAGAACCTTGGCCACCTCAGGATACATTTTGGCCTTGCTCATTGCCTTAGGGTTCGCCAGAATCTCCCTTGCCCTTTTTTCGACCGCAGCCTTTGCCGAGCCACCCAAGTCCAACCTTGGCCTAGGTTGGTCTAGCCTTGGGAAGTTAGCGTTCACCATTGTGACTTG
>NC_047656.1:18331797-18336689 GCF_902201215.1 Prunus dulcis | reverse complement strand
ATTATGTGACAACACTATGCATTACCAAACTGTCCAAATAATGGGACAATTCAAGAATTAATTGGACCGCAGTCATGCCTTACGCATCCATGCACGAAATCCAACTAATCTCGAGCGGGAAACTACGTGTTACTAAACATAAAAATAAATGTACGAAGTTAATTTCAATTAACTTCGTACATCACAACACATTGTGCTACGTCACGCACAATTTCACAACATTATAAACATATAACTTCACAAAAAAAAGTACAAACATAACAAACAAACTTTTACAATAACATACCTTCTCAATCGTTCTCCACCAACCACTAATCACAAATATCCCTAATGAGAACAAAATTAATAGCATTAGGACGAATTTACATTAATACATTTAAACTCACGACAAAAAATACATACCTAATAAACATATAGAATTCACAGCAGAGCAGCAGCAGGGAGGGAGAGAGAGAGAGAGGCAGAATGCAATGCATTCTGCCTCTGCAATGGCAGATACAAATATGGAGAAGAAGGACTTTGCGCGACGAACAAGAAAAATTCGTCGCGCGAAACGCCGTCGCGAAAACCTACTTTTCCGTCGCACAAAACAACATTTCCGTCGCGCAATCACGTGTCGACATCTGCTTTTTTGCGCGACGAACAAAATTATTCGTCGCACAAAATTCCGTCGCGCGAATACAATCCGGCGTCGCGCAAAGTGTAACTTTCGTCGCGCAAGAACGCACCGCTATTAAACTTTACGCGACGACGGCATTTCCGTCGCGCAAAAACCCACCTGCATATTGGCGCCAAAAATAAGTTTCCCTCGTTTTCTTACGCGACGGTTGATTTTTTCGTCGCCCTAAGTTGTCTTTTGCGACGAAAACACTCGTCGCGCAAAATTTTTTTACCGCCATAAGAGGCGGCAAATTTCGGTCCATCTTTGCGCGACGAATAAGTTGAAATGTCGCGCAATATACTCATGCGCGACGCTCTCTGTCGTCGCGCAAGAGTTTGGCGCCATTTTGCATAGAGGTTGCATCTTTGCGCGACGCAATTTATTTACGTCGCGCATAGTCTCTATCCGTGACGAAATTATTTGTCGCGCTAGTTTTCTGTTCTTTGCGCGACGGAATTTATTTTGCGTTGCAAAAGTGTTCTTTGCGCGACGAAATTTTATTCGTCGCGTAAACTTCCGTCGCGCAAATAGTAAATCGTAGTAGTGACATATGTCTCGCAAACATGTTTTGCGCGACGAATAGTTTCGTCACGCCTCTCCTCTGGCGCGACGACAAAGATTTTCGTCGCGCAAATATATGAGCGACAAAAGCTTTCTCATCGCGCGAATGGTTCTGCGGCGAAGAACTACGTCTCCAGAACACGTTTTGCGCGACGAATTATTTTTCGTCGCGCAATTCCAGTCGTCGCGCAAAGATATGTGCGCCGAATATTTAATCGTCACGCAAATTTTATGCGATGAACAGTTGTTTGGTCTCCATACCGTTGGTGCAATGATGGTTTAGCCGTCGCACAGTTTTGCGCGACGAATGGTTGTACCTGGTCGCGCAAAGGCTTTCTTCACGATCTTCGCGCGACGGAATATGCGCGACGAAATTTTTGTCGCACTGAAGTTAGTGCGACAAAATGAGACTTTGCGCGACGTTTTGTTATTCGTCGCGCAAAGAGTAAAATGTAGTAGTGGCATGAGATGGAAATTTAAAGGATATTAAATTCTTGACTTTTAATTGGGTTTATGTTTATAGTTCATCCTTCTTGTATAAGTAATCTTGAGGAATATATGAGTTGCAGAATATATTCCTTTTGGCACTTGCATTGATTTTAGGGCAGGCATTTCTTGAGCTCTGCATTTCAG
This sequence comes from Prunus dulcis, assembly GCF_902201215.1. NCBI lineage: Eukaryota > Viridiplantae > Streptophyta > Magnoliopsida > Rosales > Rosaceae > Prunus > Prunus dulcis. The sequence goes on along the minus strand of NC_047656.1, from coordinate 18,334,834 downwards.
GTGTGTGAGGTCTAAGAAACTTCTTCTTAGCTATGATCACGAACAACATGCCTCATCCACTGCCAATCTAACCAATGAGATGAATCCTATAAATAAATAAAAAATATCAACCCAGCGTGTTCTGAAAATAATGTCCACGTGCTCGATATTGATACCTTCTGTCTCACTACATTAATATTGTCTATAATGCTGATAGGTGTTTCGTAGGAACCTTAAAAGCTCTGACGGGTAAATTATATAGGAGTTTGAACTAAACCGCTTACTCAATTGGCCCTAAAACCCAATCTCATCATAAAACGAGTAACAAACCCAAAAATCATAAAAGGGGTATTTTTGTTAGTTTCTTCTTCTATTAAGTCTCCTGTTTCTTTCTTCCTTCAGAAAAAATATATATATAAAAGAAAATAAGTAATAAGTTTCCCTATGAGGAAAAAATTATTGTAAAGAAAAGAAAAGAGAGAGGGTTTGGTTAAAAGCGTTCGCCAATTTCAATGACTAATAAAAATAAGTCATAAGCATATTGAAAAGCAATTAGAAACCACATGAACCTAGTTTCTTGTAGCGCAATAGTTCTTCTGAGATAAACAATGAGCTATACAAAAACTACAATGATGGGGAGTTCACAGAACAAGATTAATGGGATACTTTGCGGTTGATTATATATCCTTTTATTTATATATGGCTTTAATTAAAAGTTTCCTAGTTTTTAGTAGGTTTAGGATTACTTTCCTGTTTCTAGGAAGATTTTTTTTTTCGGTCTGATGTTTGTCGGAAGATTAATTAGGTCGTTATATGAGTAATGCTTTGCTATTCAGACTGTACAGATATTATATGAAAGCATTCCCCAAACCCTAAATTCCCTTTTGCCTCAATTGAAGCTTTCCACCGCCACCGCAGCTGAACTTGCCTCGGGTCAAGGCGCCTTGACGATGGCTTCACACCAAGATGAGCTACTGGCCAGGATATCGGAGATGGAGAAATCTGTGGGCAAGATATCGGAGATGGAGAAAACTCTGGGCCAACTGTTGGATTGGTCGAAATCAATAACGCAGGAGCTTCGCTTACGACACCCCGGTCCACCCGTAATGACGGAGCCGCTTCCACCTTCCACGGTGATTGAGTACTGCAATCTTAACCATGAGGCAAGGTCGGTTCTTAATTCTCATTGTTGTTGTTTTTTGTTTAGTTTCTCGGAGAATTTTGTTTAAGTTTTCTCTTGCTGCTGCATGCATTTTGAATAATTGCTTGAAATATGTAATAAACAGTTTCTACTAGATAAATTCTCTCTAGGCAGGGTAGGGTAGGTCTTTGAAAAGATTAACTTGACTTGTTGTCTACATCTTTTTTCTCTGTCCAGCTTGCCCGAGGATTGGGAGCATGCATCAATGACGGTAAATCAAGGGGAAACTAGATCTGTATATTTATTCGTGTCTTCTTATGAGGACGATGAGCACGCTAATGCAGTCTATGAAGTGAAATTCAAACACGGAGGAGAAGTCACTCATGAATCCCCAGTAGTTAGACATGTTGCCAAGTTTCACAAGGGTTCTTGCCATGATGCTGCACGGATTCTCAACCACTCCAAATTATATTGCATTGGACAAGATGGTGGATTTATTGTTGACACGGAGAGTTGGTCAAAATGTTCATCTATTCCTCCTATTCCAGCCTCTAAAGCACTAGAAACTATTGTGTGTGCGTATGGCAAGGTTTATTATCTCGCATGTCCATCAACCTTCTCACCAATTACGGGGCCGTCCTTTGGGAGATATGATCATGATCAGAAGACTTGGAAGGAAATGACTCCTTTTCCATTTTATGATGATTATGACTACAGTATGCAAATAACTGGTTATGCCGTTTGTTATGGTGCTATTTTGTTTTCATTGTCTGGCTTGAGGAAAGGGAAATTCGGTGTCGTTGCTTTTCACGTGGGTAGGAAGGATTGGAATCGAGTGAAAATTGACACTTCTGCGTATTATGCTCCTCCCTTCCAAGGGAGGGCCGTGGTTGTAGACGAGACTATCTATGCCTTATATGGGGAGTCAAAGATTATAGCATTCTCCTTTACTATGGACAAAGATGATGATAATGGTATTCATTATTCCCTAAGACAACTTTTTATATTGCAAGGCCTTGAGTTCGAGCGTCCGGTGCTGCCATGGTTTAACGATAGGTCACAGTATTTGGTTCATTTGGGGAACCATGACTTTTTCCATGTCCAGACTGGCTGGTGCGATGGATATCTCAAGGTTCAATATCTTAGTATCACCACGTTTCAAATTGTTGTTGGAGAAGGAGGAAGACATATGATCAAGACCATATATTCAACCCTTCATTCTGTGGATATCAAGGGCTCTGAATGGTTTGATCTTGTTTTCTGCTTCACACTGTAAATTTCCTTCACGTTTCTTGTGTTTTTATCGATAACATTTAATTTGTAGGTTGGAATTTTGGTGCATTTTGTGTATAACAAAGTTTCTCATTCTTATGACTCAGTGAATGCGAGGTTGATGAACCCTTTGGATTAGAATGAATCAGCCAAAACAAGAAGAAATAACTGCCATGAAGCTGGAAATAGAAGCCCTGCAGCATGAAGAAGCCAATGATGCGCGAATCGAATATTAAGAATTGTGAAATATGAAAATTCAAAACCCTTGGATAGCCACCACCTAGAATAAAAATCTCCTTATAACTTGGTTTAGGTCATTTTAATTTGTCTTTGTTGACTTCCGCTTATTTTAATTATATATTTATGATAATTTTGTCTTGATTCTTCCAAAAGTAAGATGGAAACTGTGGTACTGTGTTAATCTCTTATGGATTGGTTTTCCTCAAGCTGTGAACTGGTTCTAATTTTGCTTTTTTGAGTATTATCTTTATCCTTTATGGCTTGCTCTTGTTCTAAACTTAATTTGGTTTTTTTTTTCTTTTCTAGTCCTATTTCTATGCTTTTCTATTTTCACTCTTGTGGACGACCAATACTGGATCCTATGTTATCCGATGATTGGATTATTCAGTATCTTACAAGAACTGC
>NC_047656.1:18275914-18331774 GCF_902201215.1 Prunus dulcis | reverse complement strand
ATTGGTTTGTTTGCTGGACACCAAAATGGTTCTGGGAATCTGTTTGGGACTAAAGACGGAAACTGAAATAGAAGCCATCACGTTTCAAATTGCTCTGAGGAAATCCTTTGTTATCTGATGAGGTCCACCTTGTTTGGATTTTATTAGTTTTCTGGAACCCTTCTGAGGAGAGCCCCATACATCTTCAGCTTTCACTCCCACAAAGCCCAAATATTTAACATCTCTCTCATAATCTCCAATTCAATCTTCAGGTTCACAAGCTCATCCCTTTAAGCAATGGCTCTGTTCAAATGGGTCTTTTTGATTTTCTTAGCCATATTAGTGATTTTGCCACTTCCCAATTACCATTCTTTGAGCCCGGAAGAGGTGGCTCAAATCCCAGATAATTTTTTTTGACTGTGCTCAAAAGCCGCAGCAAGCGATATATAGATCCAGTTTTGGCTGCTTCCAGTGTAATCCTTAGCCTGCTGCAACATCTTGTTTCACGTAAAGCCGACCCCTTGGATTGACAAGTTCACTAAAGACCTTTGTTTTATCACATATAGCAACTAGTATCTCATTCACCTATACTCACTCACGTGAAATAAATGTCAACATCTTGTTTATATGTACAAGAAGTACCACGTGGCCATACTACTATAGTATTCTATAATTTCTCTTTCATATGCTTGTTAGACCCCCTTTGCAAGGAATAGCGCCCTCGTTACTCCGTATCCATTCATTTTCGTAAAAGCTAGCGAATATATCTTGCAGGTTGTTACAGTTGGAAAGTTCCAAGGAGGTGGTGCATTCAATATTATTCCAGATTACAATTGGTGGCACGTCCAGAGCATTTTCAAAGGAAAGCTTTATCCAACTTAAACAAAGAACATGAAGACAAATATCATATGCTGATTGTCCATTTCTTTTACAATGTCTTATCACAAAATGTTAATTCTATAAGAATTGGAGTTGCAGGTTATAACAAGGCAAGCCAGTGTACAAAGGTGCAGTGCAACCGTCGTGTTCAATGGAAACGATAAGCCCTATACCCCACCGTGGCTGTTAACGACAAAGATCTGCATTAACACTTCCGAAATGTTGCAGGACATTTGCTCGGGCATCACTACATAGTGGAGAGCCAACCAATGATGGGTTCATAAGACTTCTCATTTTATCAAGAAGTAATTATTCCAGGATACTTTTTCCTTCTTGGTATGAAGAATGAGACTTGAGGAAAGTTTTTGAATCGAGGCATTCACCGTTGTTTAGAATAAAATGAAGATGTTCTTCCCTATGGAGCAGCATTGCATGCATCATTGGCCACAAGGTACCTCCTGGAAAATCAACCCAAATCTACTTGGCCAAAAGGGAACTCTCATGATGAGTTATGAAGCGCTTGGATGAAGTGAGGGTTCTACCCATGTAAACCACTTGCAGCCTGTGAGCTGCATGTGAATTTGATGGTAGAATCCCCCATATGTAAATATGACTTTGCACAAACAAAGTCAGCTATCCCATTAAGTGTTCTTTCTTTTTTCTTATATTAATGGTAGAGGATTTAAATTCGAGAACACGAGAAAAAATACCATTAGACTAGAGCTAGTCTTTGACGGTTGAGAAGAAAAGTATCATTAGACTACCATCAGATTGGTGATGTACAAATTTATTATAGACAATGAAATTATTATGATACTAATGTTAAATTAAGCAGACGATGTCCTACAGAATGCTACAGAATGAAATCATGAATATTGTTAAAAAAACGACAGGTCGTTTCCGTAGGAATCATGTCACGTGTGTAAAATCCCCTTCGATTGATGACGTTCTGCCATTAGCACCTATCATCTGCGAGTCTTGGAGCTCTAAAACGGTTGCATTCTCATCCCTCGTATGATGAGGTCACCGTCTTTGGATTGTTTTGTTGGTACCCTTCTGAGAGCAGAGTCACCTACATCTTTAGCTTTCACTCCTACCTAACCCAAAATTTTAACCCACTCTCTCAAATTCTCCAATTCAGTCATCAGATTCACAAGCTCAGTTCTTGCAATCAATGGCTCTCTGCAAATGGGTCTCTTTGATTTTCATAGTTATGGTGATCATGCCACTTCTCATTTCTTCAGACCATTCTTTGAGCCCGGAAGTGGTGGCTCAAATCCCAGTTAAGTTCCTCGACCGTGGTAAAAGGCAGGAGCTTTTTGATTTTATGGTGGGTGTTCGAAGGAAAATACATGAAAACCCAGAACTCGGTTTTGAGGAATTTGAGACTAGTAAGCTTATCAGAGTTGAGCTTGACCAGATGGGCATCCCTTACAAATACCCATTGGCTGAAACTGGTATTGTTGGCTTTATTGGGACTGGTGGACCGCCTTTTGTTGCAATTCGAGCGGATATGGATGCTCTAGCTATGCAGGTTTAGTAGAATTTTGGAGCTTTATAGATTTAGTTTTTGTCAATGTTTGAGTAGGATTATATTCATGTTGGACTTTTAGTGCTGGACTTGAGAGAGTTGGAAATTAATCATTAATATTGACTGTTATTTTGAACTAAAGCAAAAGACAAATTGATGACAAGTATTGGGTTTTCTTTTGGTACAGGAGAGTGTGGAGTGGGAGCACAAGAGTAAAGTTCCAGGGAAGATGCATGCATGTGGACATGATGCTCATGTTGCCATGCTTCTTGGTGCTGCAAAGATACTTCAAGAGCATCACCACGAATTACAGGTTTCCTTGTCCTTCTATTTCTAGAATATCCATTTTGTCGTGAAGTTGGATTTTGGTTGATGTGAACCTATTGTGTTCTTTTTACTGGTTAATTTTATGGGTTGAAGTAGTTACATAACCTTGAACATCGTGCTGGTATGGACTTTTGACAATTTCATAAAGCAATTATACATTAAAAATAGTCATTTCAGATGGGGAAACATGGTTCCTGATTCATCTCTGCTGTTACACAAAACATCAGGGAATAAAAAAATACAAAATCATTATCCATATGTGTCCCATGTTTGACAATCCCCATATAGAAGCATGCAGGTTAGCTGATTGAGATTATCAATCCTCATATGTGTTGAATTTCTTGGCTGGATGTTATGTGGTTACACACATTAGCAGTTTGACTTAGCTTCCCAGAAGTTTACCTATAAAAGAAGAGCTTAGACCCCTCAATAGTAATTGTCATCAAGTTAAAGATGTGACTACCAAAAGTGTATCAGTACATAGATGACATAATAAGGAGGGAGGAAACATGGTGATGTTAATTGACTTTTGGAGTGCCTACTGGAAGTTGGAATTGCATTATGATGTAGCCAGCTACCAGGGTCGAGCAGAGTACTTAGTCTATAGATTTCTAAGTGTGTGTATTTCTTAGTAGGGTTATTGGCATATTAAGTACACTTAGCATCAATGACACATTCACCATAAGTTATTTTCTCACTTGCATTTTTGTTAACTTCCCTATGTCATTGTAGCACAAGCGTTGTATTCTTCAGTGGACAGTTGTTATGTTTTCTTAGTTACTTGTTATGTTTCTTATAGGGAACAGTTGTTCTTGTTTTCCAACCAGCTGAGGAAGGAGGTGGAGGAGCAAAGAAAATGTTAGATGAAGGGGCATTGGAGCATGTTGGTGCCATCTTTGGGTTGCATGTCGCTGCTGATTACCCCATTGGTTCAGTGGTCACCAGGTCTGGCCCTTTTTTTGCCGCGAGTGGTTTTTTTGAGGCAGTAATAAGTGGGAAGGGGGGTCATGCTGCCATTCCACAGCACACAATAGACCCAATCTTGGCTGCTTCCAATGTCATTGTTAGTCTGCAACATCTTGTTTCACGTGAAGCTGACCCCTTGGAATCACAGGTTCTCTTTCTGTCTCTCCCTCTCCCTCTCATCTGCTTGTGTAATTTTATGTCTCTCAAATAACCCATCAAATCAAAATAGCCCAAGCAGTGCAGCTGTGTGGAAGTAAAAATTTGTATTGTTCTTGCAGCAGCCGTATGGAATGGAACTTCCAATTATATGTCGTATCAGTATCTTTTTTATAAATGATTTATTTTAGTTCCATAATCCATTTTAGTTCCTGTTATTCCTGTACCTTGGTTCTTCTTTACTTTTGAACCTTGATCTTCTTGACCCCTTTGTTTTGCACTACACATATTTTATCGTTCCGTTGCAATAAAATCCTCTCTGTCCCATAAAATTTGAAGTGAAAATTCTACCCAGATCATTTTGCTTTCAAATATAGAAAGTAATTAAATGTTTTCTTTTCCCTATGCTGTCACTCACTCATGGGTAAATGTTAACCTCTTACTTCATGTGCTTGTTAGACCCCTTTGCAAGGAATAGTGCCGTGATTACTTCATATCCATTTAGTTATATGAAAGTATATCTTGCAGGTTGTTACCGTTGGAAAATTCCAAGGTGGTGGTGCATTCAATGTTATTCCAGATTCTGTTACAATTGGTGGCACGTTCAGGGCATTTTCAAAGGAAAGCTTTATCCAACTTAAACAAAGAATTGAAGAGGTATTCCTCCCTTTACTTTCGGCATCCTGACTGAGTGCTGAAGTAAAAAATACCCTTTGCTGTCTTTATTGATTTCGTTTACAATGTCACATTGTAAATGTTAATTCTTTATCTGAATTGCAGGTTATCACTAGGCAAGCCAGTGTACAGAGGTGTAATGCAACAGTCCTATTCAATGAAAGGGATAAGCCCTTTTACCCTGTGGCTGTTAATGACAAAAATCTGCACGAACACTTCCGAAATGTTGCAGGTGATTTGTTGGGCCCTCAGAACATATTGGAAAGGCAACCCATGATGGGTGCAGAAGACTTCTCATTTTATCAAGAAGCAATTCCGGGATACTTCTTCTTTGTTGGTATGAAGAATGAGTCTCAAGGAAAGTTTGAATCAGGGCATTCACCGTTCTTTAGAGTAAATGAAGACGTTCTTCCATATGGAGCAGCATTGCATGCATCATTGGCCACAAGATACCTCCTGGAAAATCAACCCAAATCTACTTTGCCGAAAGGGAGCTTTCATGATGAATTGTGAAGCTCTAGGATTGATGGTTAAGGGCTCTACTCATGTAAAGCACATTATGAACTGCTTGCGGATTTGATGCTAGTATCTTCGCCATGTAAAGCTGACCCTTTATCAATAATTCAGCCAACCTGTTGATGATGTGATAAACCCGTTGTGTTAATAGTGAGTGGAAATTTTGTTCTTCTTTCAAAATAACAACATAAACCCATTTTCATTGAAGAATATCAAAATATCCTTATTTAAATAGTAATGATTCCTAATTAGTAATGTTCCTCCTCACTGTTCTTCACAAATTATGGCCAATGTAGTTCTATTATACATGGATTTTATGTTAATGAATAGACCCCACCGATCCCTTCATCAAAGCAGAGTATAAGTCATTAGCTAATATTTAATTGTAATGCCAGTAATTATCTCAGTTAAATCGAAAACCTACCTTCACAATAATGAATGATCCTTGGAATTTTACTGATAATAAAGATGCTGCACATGTGACAATGTGGCATGTTGCTCATTATGAACCTAAAACTTTAAGTAGGGTATACCCTCAATTGGATAAATTATAGAATGGTACTGGTGCTGAAGAATGAAGATGACATTATGTTAATGCTTTCCCTTATTTGAGGTTACCACCTTTCATACAATTTCCAAAGAATTAGTTTGGGTCAATGGGGTCTATCCCGATGGAAAATGGCCTCGACTTGCAGATTAGAGGTCTTAGGTTTGAAGCCCCATGACATTTTGGTTGAAATCTTGGTTGTGTGTGAGAAAAAAACCCCTCCCATCCCATGAGTTTTTTTTTTTTTTTTTTTTTTTTGTTGATAAAAGAGCGACAGCATTTTATTGACTATCACATTATATCAATCAATCTAAAGCTCTTTTGAACTGTTTTCTAAAATGAGGCTCATGGCCCCAGGGAAGTAAGATTCTGCGAAAAGAAAAAAGGAAACAAAATCAACGAAGTTGTTTCCAAAATAAGAGTCCTGCTAAACCAAGTCTATTGCAATTGCAATTAACCAAAAACTCTTCTTTCCGTGTTAATTAAAGATCTCAAACCCCCCCAAACCGACACCCCCCCCCCCCCCCCCCCCAAAAAAAAAAAATCAGTGCAGCAGATTAAAGAAGGTGATCAGTTTGGTTGATTCATTCTGTGATTCTGTAAATGTAAAAAGGTAAAATCCACAGCCAAAATCAACATAAACTTGCGGCATTCGTTTGCCTGCAGCTTGCATAAAAAGCTTCAATTGGTTAAGAGGGGTAAAACTAAAACTCATCTTCTTGAGAGAGAAAAGAGAAGCAGTCTTTGAGATCAAAATGGAGAGTTTAGAGTTGAAGTTTGACAGCACATGTGATTGTTGGGTGTTGGAGCCCATTGAAGGCTTCAAACCAAGACCCTCAAATCCAACCTCTACCAACAGACCCTCCACTGATACTTTGCCATCATCAATACCTTCACCAACTAGAAATTCTGCACCACCATTGCAACCACTTCCAAGAAGTGGCTTGTCTTCTCCCACTTACTTCAATCTCCATGGTTTACAAAAGCCTAGTCAAGGAAGGTTTCGCAAGATTGTGATTCGGTTTTGGAAATGTATCAAGCCAAGAATTCAATCAAGTCCTGCAAAAAAAGCGAAACAAGGAACGAAGCCTGGTGGTGCCTCAACCAAGACAAGAAGCAGTGTGCAGTCACCACAGGCACATCATGCTGAGTATTATTCTACAATGAGCCCCGATGAGCGCGATGAAAATCTAAAGGCGATCATCATCTACTGCAGGAAGTCTAATTCTACAGAGTCTACAGAAGTGGTAAGAAAATTTCAACTTCATGTCTCTTGTTAACGTTGCTTCTCTCAATTGACAGATGGAAAAACATGAGATATATTGACATGATATGATTTGCATTACTTTGCAGATGGCAGAAAACTGATGTTATATAAGCAGGAGGCAGATTGGATTCTTTTTATTCTAGAGTCTACATTGTCTGATTAAAGGTTTCTTTTGTCATACAAATATATTATGAGTTATGGATTCTACTTTTGCCTGTGATGAGGCTTTATGCTTTAAATGGATGCTACATATCAAGAAGCAGAGCAAAGAAGAGCCATTTTATTTCATGTATATATGTTTCATTAGAATGAAAGCTAACCCCATTAATTTGTCAATTGTCACTCCACAAGAAAGCTAAACCATAACATCTGCTAAAATTTCTATGATATTTTTTTTAAATATTACTAAGCTGTCATGGCATTGTTTTTCTTGTTATCACTGAAGACCATGGAACCAAATTCAACGTGATACAGGTTTTTTTACTATCAATTGCCTACTGGTATTTATTTGGAGTGCCATTTGAAGCCCAAAACGAGACCTGTTTTCACAGGCACCATATGCCATTCCTTTGCCTTTAATTTAAAAATGGATTTGAACCTCCAAACCCTAAATCTAAGTCTCAACCTTTCTCAAGCCTCAAATCTTAACCCCAAGCCAAGACTACTATGGGGCACTTATGACTCGATTAGGCTTGGATACTCACATAACTCAACCTAGGGTCTTCTTTTCCAATCTTTACCTTATGTTTGGTTTGCTGAGAAAGCTGTGGGGAAAGTAAAATTGAAAATAGAATCTTCAACTATTAAAAGAGTATAGCCGCGCGGCTATACTCTTATATTCGAATATTTTAATAGTATAGCCGCGCGGCTTTACTGTTAAAATATATTAATATTTAAACAGTATAGCCACGCGGCCATACTTTTAACCAAATGCTAATTAAAAGGAAACAGTAAAGTAGGATGAATATTTTACGAGTAATCAAACGTACACATGTACCGGACCCACTTAATCGAGGTGCAGGAGACACGATACTCTTCGGCTGAGAAACAAATTTTCCCTGATTTCCCATCCACTTTCTCGAAGGCCAAACAGAGAGAACGAAGGAAAAAACTCAACTAGAAAAATTGTTGGCGATGAAGAAGCTAGCGAGACAATTGAGGAAGTCACAGGACGATGACTTCTCTCTCCCTACTTGGGACGACCCTACTCTCAACGATTCTCGTCCCCTAGACATTCAAGGTTTCTCTGAGTTCTATCTACGATTGGCTGCCGATAAACGCCATCAAAATGAAATTTTTGAATTTTTATTCAATTTTTGATTAAATGGGTTGTCTTGTTTGCAGAACAAGAAGAGTTGGTGCGTTCATTCGAGAAGAGTCAAGCTCAGCAGAGTCGTTTCTGGAGGGTATATTTTAGTCCTCTCCCCCAAGTAAACAATTTTAGTTGATTTTCTTTACCTTGCAACCATGAACTAAGTGCTTGCTGATTCTTCTTTTGCTAGCTTTTGTTTGCATCACTTCTCTTTTGCTTCTCTGCGTTTCTGTTATACTCGATCTTCCAGCAGGTTTTGTCTCCATGGGAATTGGTATGTTTATTCTCTCTCTCTCTCTCTCTCTCTCTCTCTCGCTTTTAAAGCCAGATCAAGCATTTTGCTTTTTTCTTAGTTCTCATTGAATTACCATTTTCCAGTGTTATCAGCACTAGATGCGTGGCAATGGGAATTTTCTATCAATTACATTTCATTAATGCTTTGAAATACATTGGGTCCAAATTTGGGATGGGTATTTAATAATATTTATTTTAACAATGAGACCTAATACAAGTAGTGAATATGTGGTATCGTCAATTAACAAGTGTAAGGATTTCCGTTCTGATATTAAGTTCGAAAATTTCACTAGGTAGATCTTGTTACTGTGGAAAAGTTTAGAGATAAGCCGTGGGTTGAGTGCATTTTTGTTGTTTATGGAACTTTGGAAATTTGAGGCATGTAGTATTTTCTTGTCACTCTCTAATATTGATGATGAGACAAAGGTCAGATGGGCAACTTGTTTATTATATGTTGAATTTTGTGGCTATGTTTTTCTGAAAGATATATTTACTTACCGAACTGTCATATTTTGTTCTTAATCACAGCGTTATCATGCTTACTTCATGGAGGAGGTGCACTCATGGATGATTATATCAGCAGGTGTTTTTCCAATACTTATCATTAGTTGATAGTAGAGTCAAATGCACTCATGAGATAACCAACTTATGATAATATACTTCCAACCGTTCGTTCCTTCAAATTTCTTCCTGTGGTAGCTTCACTGGTCTGATTTGAAACTCTATTCTGTACATGATATGTACCCTTTGGACTAGTTTCATATAGGAACAGGCGGTAACAGCATACTTTTCTACTTGATGTATATTCTTTGGGTTTTAAACCTAATCCGTAATTTTTCACTGTTGAGGGAAGTACACTTAGCATGATGTTTCAGTGTTTAATGGCTGTCTTGTCACAATATTTTGAGATGAGATTATTAACTAATAAAAACTTTAACAGATTGGCTAGCTGTTTTAGCATGTTCATCAGCCATCATAGGATTACTTCATGATTCAAAGCATCACCGGCGATGGATTTGGTACTCGCTATTTACTGGCATTATACTCGCAGTTTTCTGGTTGTATTACATGTTGAGGTATGTTTACTTCTCAAACACACACATTCTAATGTGAGTTAATTATCTTTTGATTTCTCTAACCAGTATACTTAAGGCACCAACTAGTTCTAAACATATATGATACTTGTGCAGATTGCCAAGGTTCCGCTGGGATGTAATCTGGCTTCCATTTGGACCTCTAAGGTATGATCAAATGTGATTTATGTTCGTAGGTTGACTATGCAACTTTTAAATTTATGACCATGCAACTTTTAAATTTAATCACGAAAGCATATGTATACATTGGAATTGCAGTGGAGCAGGACTCACTCTGTATGTCGATCATCTACTAATTGAGTCATCAGAAGAAATAAGAAAACTTCGAGGCTACATGTATGCTTACAAAGCTAGCTGAATCTCGTATTTGTTTATCTTTGACATTGATCCGAGATAGATAGCACAGGGACTAGACTAAAAGTGTGACTCTGGTACGAGGCAGCTCGTATGAGCTGCGTTAATCGCATGGAAAAATCCTTGTTAAACTCTAAGGTAATTCGCTTTAATCATATTTTGTAAAACTAATTTTGAATAATTAGTGGGGTCTGAGAGTTTATGAATTATGTTTTAGAGGCCTCCTAAATTCTGCCCTCTAAAGTTCCCTCTTTCACGATTGGATCACCTTTATCAATTTTTGTTCACACTGCATCAAAACGTTCACATGCTAATGGAGTTTCAAAATGTTTTGGGGTTCTATTCACCTAGTGTTCCGGTACTCTATGTGCTCATTCATGTAGCCTCTTGTCCTCTTGTATCCTAGTGCTTTGTGTGAATGGAGATAAGTCAATGAGTTTCTAATGACCTGTTTCTTCTCTGTTTCCTGATGTATCTGAAATTCATACCTCATAATGTTGGAATAATTTCTGTCGTTTAATGTGGTATTAGTAGATTTTATTTTTACTCGCGAGCTATGGCTTCAAATTCTGTTCTTTGATTTTATTTTGGCTGTCGACAGAGTAGTTTGCAATAAATTTTTATGTAGTTTAATGGGTTCCATGCTCTTTCTTTGAAACTGAATCTTAGTTTTTGACCTGGTCTACTTTCTTGGAATCTGGTTGCATGCTTATGTGGGTTTGAAATTTTATTGTTTTTTGGTTGTGATGGAATGCTAACCTGAAAATGTATTCTAACTGGCTTTGACGGGAGATATTTGGTAATACTTGGGTCATGCCTTTCTCCTTTTGTTGTTGATGGGGATTTGCCTAATGTCTTGGGAGTGTTTATAAACTTTGCTTCTGACTGCTAGGGCTACTTATAGGAAGGGAAATTTTTTTATTTTTTTGTTGTAAAAGGGCGAATTTTGAGTTTTAGGGTTGTTTTTATTAATATGCTTAATGGAGCTTTGGCTTTGCAGGCTTTCTGTATTGGGGATTTGCAAGCTTCATGTCAGAGGCTTCATATCTGCACAAAGAGTATCATAAAAGACCAAAAGAAAAATAAGTTGAGCGAATTTTATTTATACTTTATGTAATATTTATGAACAGACCTTTTGAGGAACGGTATTGTTTTCCTAACAAGAGATGTTACTACAACCATGTTAGTCGCGGAGGGCTGGACGAAATGTTTTTCACAACTTTTAGCGCTGGTTTTCTGTACTGCTGCCTTTGTTGCTTTTTGAAACGTTCTAAACAAATATGGATACTTTGGTAGATTGCATGTGGAACTCTAAGGTATCTTAAAATGTGACATTCATGTCCATAAGTTGTTTATGCAACTTCTAGGTTTATTCATGAACACATAGGTATGCTATCATGTGTATTGTGTGGGAGAAAAACTGAGACAAAAGGCACACTTGTTCATGTGAGATTAGGATTTCCTTTTTCTTAATGGGTTTTGTTTTCATTTTTCTTATTATTTATAAATATGAGGAAGGCCACACTTGTTTTACATTCTTACGAAACAATTGGCAAAGCACACTCACTTTGTGGCAGCGAATGCGTTAGATTCTTAAAAGATATCAGAGCCTTTTTTTCCCCTTGCGTATAATAAAGCAGAGCAATTTTGAAAACCAACAAAAACAACCAAACTTAAAAGGTTAAAAAGTGTTACAGTTTATAATTTTGAGTTCTAGATTTCGCTTGTGACCACCCTAAAAAAAAAAAAAAAAAGAGTTCTAGATTTTGTTTATTCGTTTTATTGAAAGTTCATATATGTATTTTATTTTCGCACCTCATGTCAATAATCAATTAGTTTCACTCACTGCTCAGAGTCTGAGATCCTCACACCCATCTAACTTTCCTTGGGCAGCAAGAAAAGAAATCCTGTTATGTCCAAACCCTTATTCTTAATTATTTTATTGTAGGGTTTCCTGTTTGATTTAGGATAGTCCAGTGAGTATATAATCATCCCATCGTTTATTTTCCTTCTTCTGCAAGTAAGTTTTCATCACCCACCAACCTAAACATTCAATTACAATAAGCTCCAATCCTTCAAGTTTCAATCTTCAATGGAGACGCACAGCAATCTAAAGACATGGATATCGGATAATTTAATGGCCTTGCTCGGATATTCTAACGTCGTAGTTGTTCAGTTCATTATTCGGCTAACTAAGGAAGCAACATCACCGGCTGGTGTGGTGGACAAGCTTCTTGATTTTGGGTTTTCCTCATCGAGTGAAATCGGCGCTTTTTCTCAAGATATCTTTGCAAGAGTGCACCGTGAAGCATCAGAGAGGAAAATTGCTAGTTTGGTGAGGAAGCTGCAGAGAACATATGATCACTTGGATGCAGATACTAATGATTATTATGAGTCCATGAAATCGTATTAAAAAAAGAGACGGTACATGAAGAGGGTGTCGAGTGAAGAAGATGAAGATGATGATGAAGAAATGGAAGAAGAGAGACGGGTTAAAAGACGAACTTGGTCAGATGAATGCCAAGATAGTTCAGACTCGGAAGAAGAAAGATTGCGTGATCAAAGGGAGAGGGAGCAATTGGAGAGAAATATAAGGGAAAGGGAAAGGGATGCAGCAGCAGCCACGAGAAAGCTAACAAAGGAAAGGTTAAAACAAGGGGAGGCAGAAGAGAGTTCAGATGAGTTTGATGATGTTCTGCAAGTCCAACCCGTGCATCCATTTGAGTATAGGACGAAATCAAGCTTGGAGAAGCTGCAGGAGGAGAGAAAAACATTACCAGTCTACTCATATCGTGATGAGTTACTCCAAGCAGTTGAAAAACATCAGGTTCTTGTTATTGTTGGTGAAACTGGATCCCGAAAAACTACACAAATACCCCAATATCTACATGAGGCTAGGTACACAAAGCGGGGCAAGATTGGGTGCACGCAGCCACAGCGAGTTGCTGCTATGAGTGTTGCTGCTAGGGTTTCTCAAGAAATGGGCGTCAAGCTTGGACATGAGGTTGGTTATTCAATTCGTTTTGAGGATTGCACCTCTGAAAAAACTGTTTTGAAATATATGACTGATGGAATGTTGTTGCCTGAATTTCTGGGTGAACCAGATTTGGCAAGCTGTAGTGTACTGATGGTGGATGAGGCTCATGAGAGAACTCTCTCAACAGATATTTTGTTTGGATTAGTAAAGGATATTGCACGATTTAGATCCAACTTTAAACTGCTAATCTAAAGTGCAACTCTTGATGCTAAGAAATTCAGTGAATACTTTGATTTTGCCCCAATTTTCCATTTTCCAGGAAGGCGGTATCCTGTCGATGTAATCTACACAAAAGAACCACAAGCTGATTATTTGGATGCAGCCATTGTTACTGCACTTAAAATCCATGTGATAGAAGCACCTGGAGATATGCTGGTATTCCTCATTGGTCAAGAAGAAATTGAAATGGCAGCAGAAGTATTGAAACGGCAGCAGAAGTATTGAAACGGAGTACAAGGGGCCTTGGAACAAAAATTGGTGAGCTGGTTATCTGTCCCATATATGCAAACCTGCCTACTGAGCTGCAAGCAAAAGTTTTTGAGCCCACGCCTTTAGGGGCTAGGAAGGTTGTCCTAGCCACAAACATTGCAGAGACCTCACTGACCATAGATGGGATCAAATATGTCATTGACCCTGGATTTTGCAAGACAAAATCTTATAATCCAAGGACTGGGATGGAATCATTGCAGGTGACTCCCATCTCCAAGGCATCAACAAGGCAAAGGGCAGGTCGATCTGGCCAAACAGGCCCCTGGTAAATGCTTCAGGTTATACACTGCTTACAACCATCAACATGATTTGGATGATAACACAATACCTAAAATACAACGGACGAACCTTGCAAGTGTCGTTCTAATGCTGAAGAGCCTCGGTATTCATGTCTTGTTACATTTTGATTTCATGGATCCTCCACCTATTGAAGCTTCAATAAAGGCCCTGGAATTGTTGTTTGCACTAGCTGCATTGAACAAATATGGAGAGCTGACTAAAGTTGGTAGACGGATGGCAGAGTTTCCTCTTGATCCAATGCTATCTAAGATGATTGTTGCTTCCGACAAATATAAGTGCTCGGATGAGGTTATTTCCATCGCTGCTATGCTTTCTGTTGGTAATTCAATTTTTCACCGTCCAAAGGAAAAACAAGTCCACGCTGACAATACGCAACTAAATTTTCAAACTGGGAACGTGGGAGATCACATTGCCTTACTTAATATTTACAACACATGGAAAGAGGTAAATTACTCAACACAATGGTGCTACAAAAACTTTGTACAGGTTAGGAGCATGAAAAGAGCAAGAGACATCCGGGATCAACTTGAGCTGCTCCTGGAGAGTGTTGAGATTGAAATAACCTCAAATCCTGCTGATTTAGTGTCGATAAAGAAGGCCATTGCCTCAGGTTTCTTCCCTCATGTGGCAAGGTTGCTTAAAAATGCATGTTACAGAAGAATCAAACATCCACAGACTGCCTACTTACACCCCAGCTCAGGGCTAGCACAAATGTCTCTGAAATGCGTTTTATACCACGAAATTGTGCTCACAGCAAAAGAATATATGAGGAATGTAACGGCAATAGAGCCGAAGTGGTTGGCAGAAATAGCTCCACATTATTACCAGCTAAAGGATGTTAAGGATTCTGAGTCAAAGAAGATGCCTTGCTGCCAAACCACTTCAACTGAATACCGTATTTAGAAGAAAATTGTGTATTCTAATGTTTAGGTTTAGAATGTGTAGATTCGAATGTATGATAATGTTCACGAAATCCTTTCTGTTTATTTTTGCTTAAAAACCAACTTCTAGAAATTTAATGTTTTCTTGAATGTATGATAATGTTCACGAAATCCTTTCTGTTTATTTTTGCTTAAAAACTAACTTTTAGAAATATAATGTTTTCTTTCATGTGTCATATGCAACATCATGCACTCCGATTTAACCTTCT
This sequence comes from Prunus dulcis, assembly GCF_902201215.1. Classification (NCBI taxonomy): domain Eukaryota; kingdom Viridiplantae; phylum Streptophyta; class Magnoliopsida; order Rosales; family Rosaceae; genus Prunus; species Prunus dulcis. Next base: position 18,316,901 of record NC_047656.1, on the reverse strand, counting down.
TCCTTGAAAGTTTAACAAATGGGCAGCTCGGCCATCAGACTCACTTTTAGATATCAGCACGATTTCCTCCAGAGGGAAAAGAAATTAGGAGAGAGAGAGAGAGAGAGAGAGAGAGAGAGAGAGAGAGAGATTGACAGATTAAAAGGTAACCAGAAAACCAAATCACTTAAACCAAAAAGTACATTACTAATGCTTAATATTTAGCCAAACAAAAATACACCAAACTACTGAAACAAGTCTTTAATCTCTCAAGGTTTTTGCCAAAAAGCTTATAAAACTCTTTTTCTGCCTATTGAATAGATTACTTAGAACACGCATTAACGGATCAATCATCCTCTTCAATGACCTTGGTGCCCAACCCACTCAGTCCTTCAGCTGGGATCTCTGCAACGGTAACAAGTGAGTAAAGCTCTTCCTTGGCATCTTCATCATCATTCCTCTTGCGAGCAATGCGAACCCTAATCCTTCTTGGGACGCTCCTGATTCCTCTGCTCCAGATCTGCTTGTTCAGCTTCACATCCACCCTAACATCATTTGTCCCCATTGCCTTCTGAGCGAACTTCCTGATCTCCTTTATGGCATTAGGAGCCTTCTTCTTGAATGTGCTGTTATGTAGAATGACAGTGCATAAGAGAGTTACTTGCGTGCTTTTCCAAAGCTATTACAGAATTCAATTGATATTGTAGTTCAAGTATTTACATGTTGTGCAAGTATTACAAACTTTACAACAAACACAGACACTGCAAAAATTTCACAACAACGTTTGTAGGTGCAAAAGCAGCAGTAAACTAAAGGTATTATGTGGAAAGCTATATCTGGTTCAATTACCATGTACAAACAAAGCAACATTCAAGGAAATAAAAACTTATGTGAAACTTCCTGTCTCCCCAGACCTTTAAACGCCATCCACATCTGAGACAATGATCCTCCTATAACTTCAATAGTCATCCACCTCTGCAACAACTTATACTAACTCCATAGAACAGCCCCACAATCCATACGAAAGCGCACCCCAGCCACCCTCTAGTAGTCTCACCATAAAAAAGGCACCCTAATCCATACACCCACCAAAACCTGACCATCTCCACCTGAAAACTCTAATTTTAATAATACCCAATCTATAATCACATTGAACAATGACAGCCATCGCCCATTTCCCTGATCCCAATCAAAGTGCCTGCAAGATGTTGCGACCTTGCAAGAAGAACCAGCCCGCCAATTTTGTTAACTAAGATCCGCATTATACCTTTTCTCTGTTCCTGATTTCTCTTTTGACACAATTATATCTTTCTAGTCAAATAACTTAACAGATTTACGTTGGCCATTAAAGCTAAACAAATAAATCCCGCTTGGGTGTAAGTTGAAACTACTCGCTACTGATTTCATAGAAGCAAAGGCGCTCTCTGACAATCCAGAAACCCATAACCATATATGAAGCTCAATTCTAAATAAAACTCAGGAAACAGACCAACATGAGGCTAGCCAAACAATATGATGAGCAAAACAAGCAGCCACAATCAAACGTTTATAATAAAAATAGCTACAAAACATAAAAAAGAGCATAATATATTACCAGCCATGGAGGCGCTTGTGGAGATTGATGGTGTACTCTCTGGTCACCACCTCCTCCTTCCTTCCCTTTGTCTTCTCAACCATTTTCACACTCTCCTTCTACAACTGTACCTGCACTGAAATCCCCTCACTTTAGAATCTCCACAACTTAAATATCCAATCTTTAAAAGAAATGGCCCTGGCTTTCAACAATAGGGAACCTAAAAACAAAAGGCATAGATCCAATTAGAAAGATTTTTTTTTCTTTTGTTTACGTCGATTTCTCGGAGACCAAACAGAGAGTGAACAACTTAAGCTTTAGAATTACTACTCCATACGAGGGAAAATGTGCGAGAGAGAGAGAGAGAGAGAGAGAGAGACACCTTAGGGCTTGAAGTGAGGCAGAAAGAGAGAGACGAAAGAGAGAGGCGCTGGGAGATCAACTAAAAAAGGAGCGCAAAACCCTAGCTTCCACACCGGTATAAGGCTCTATCAGAGTTAGACGACATGTCGCTTGTTAACGCGTTTTGTTGTCATGAACGTCGTGTCCTCTTACATATTTCTCGCGGATGACACTTCACTTGCATTTCCTTCTACAATTAACGAGTTAGAGATGGTAATAATTATCTGGCAAAAAAAAATTAGAGATGGTGATTAAATCGTTTTAGTTTTGTCCCAAAAAAAAAAAAAACGAGTAAAGAAAATTGAAAAGGAAAAAAAAGGATAAGCCACCTTTTGCTTTTAAATTTATGTTCGGGTTTCTTCTTTTGTTACAACTCATTGAAACTTTGTTTCCTCTTCTTTTTTTCTTTTTTTCTTTTTTCTCTCTCTCCTTTCTTTTTCTTTTCTGTGCGAGAGCAAGGCATGAAAGAACATCTGAGTAACGTACGCATATATGTAGACAACAACAAATAATGAATTTTATGGGTTAAATTTTTAAATAATCCAAAGTTGTTCTCACAAATTGGACAAGACAGAATCATTTCATTTTAAAAGGACAAAGACAAATAGGAAAAACAATAGTCTATTAAAATGCACATCATTATAAAACAAAACGAAAAAAGAACGAAAACAAAAGTCCATATCCAACAAAAATTCTCTATATAGGGTGTATAAAATAAAAAATACAAAAAGCCTATTGACACGGGCTTGGCCGCAGGTCGAGAGGGTAGTGTTTATAAACCGAAATGTCTACTCCCGATAATATATTACTGGATAGATAGTATTACTAAATAAATGTTATGGAGCTACAAAGGAGAAATACACATTCATGTTACAAGCCTCGAATAGGGCCAAATAAATTTGTATTTGCTTCCATCTTAATATCTTACCCTCTCTATAAAATCTGGTTCTACAGAAATTCAGCTATTATTGAGCTTATATGTACCCCTCAAATCATTGAGCATTGAAAAGAAGAACCGTCCTAAACTTATTACCGGAACCTTGGCGCTTTTCATGTATCTAGAGCTCTGTTATGTCAATGTCACCTACGATTTTAGGGTCTTCTTGAATACCTCCACAAGCTAAGAGCCAAAACTGTGAGACCAGCAATGCCAGCCAAAATCTGTTACAACCAGCAAAACGAATTTGTTATACAGCTGCTCTAAAGTTTACGAATAATTTGAGATAATTCATTCAAGAACAAATTTGAATAGAACTCACCTTTGCATGTCTTCCGTAACTGGTTTCAGTAGATTGAAAGAATGATCTTAGTGACTTAAAGTGAGATGTACGGGGCATCAAGATCACTACAGTGTACTGTTTTTTGCAAGGAAAAGGCAGTATCTTTTGTAATGCCAACTGTGCGGTTACTGGTGTCAAAGATTGTCTGACTTTGGATCGGCCTTCTTCTTGAATCTGCGATATACGTTTAATAGTCGTTTGAGTATTTGAATGCATACTACCTCAAACTTTTTGTTGCAATAAATAATTTCCTTCGAATGGAAGCTAGGAAATGTTTCTGTTTCAAGGAACTACTGTATCCATAACAATTTCTTCTACCCTAAGACTTCACTTGAGAACATTAAACTCCAAATCAAACTGGAACCACTACCCATTCACCAGGAATTGAGCAATTTAGAGAGAAACAAAAATGCAGGGGCGGTAGGCAAGTATGATTACAGCAACCAACCTCAAAACAAGTGCCAACATCACCTGAGTAGACCCTTGACTGGTAGCTGTGCAAAATCCTGTCCAACCAGTAGTAATTCTCCTGAAAGAGTGGGAAATCAGAAACAGAAATCAAGTGGTTTACAATTACATCCATTTCATTCATCTCTAAGATCCAGGAAACTTTATGCACTAAGTGATCATCAGGAACAATTGAGGAACATTTGATGTCCTACAATTTGGGGTAGAATGATGTTTTACCGACCAAAATGAACCCTATTGTAACAAGAAAACTTACTTGAAGCCCATTTTCATGGGCTCTTTGCTCAATTTCAAGGATGGTTGAGACATCCTCGTCTGACGGCCCTTCCTCTTGAAGACGTGAAATTTCATCCAAAGTAAGATCGACCTGTTATACGGTATCAAATAGCTAGTTCACCAACCATTCAATTAATAAATAAATAATAGAAACATGTCAAGCTACAAAAGCACCAACCAGCTTTGAGGAGATTTCTGGATCACAAGAGAAGTTTATGCTTATATCACCACGAACATTTGCAGTTCTGGAAGGCTTATTACCGCCAAGAAATACAGAAACACCTACAGTGTAGATCTATTGCATAGAGGTAATTAAAGAAGAACTGAACCAAAGATGAAGGTGATTAATAGAACTAAAACAATTAAGACACATGCATACCTGTCCATGTTTGAACCGGAGAACCTGCATGATTTTTGTTTCAAGAAGTTTGCTCAGGAACCCAATAACGTGAATATCTTCTACCTGCCATTTAATTGTTTTTCCCCAGCTATAAATCATCAGTAAAATTGAAATAGTGAAAGGTCATTGCATCATGATCTGTCACATGCTTCGTAACATAGGAAAGGAGCACACACCATGGTTCCATTGTTCAGTTCCACAGGGAAACACAGCTGGACAGAACATTGTTCTTCCACCATTGGGCTGCGAACAACTTCTCTGCAAGCACGTCCAGTCAAGTGTATTAGAAGGGATTTGGAGCAATAAAAGGAAGTAGGTGTTCAGACATGCACTAACATGTCCAAGGAGTAAAATGAGAAACTTTAGTGGCCTCTTAGATTTAAGACAAGGGCAGGAATGACAATATTCAAACATCCAATAAATTGGGTGGCCGATGCAAGAGAGAGCAGGGATGCTGCTTAATCAAACCCTTATCAAATAACGGTCTTTTTTGTTTGGGAAAAAAAAAGGTCAGGTTGAACAATTAGTCCAACTGAAATTATCCAACCCCATGTAGGTATTGATATTATATTATTATTTCATATTTGCAACACCTTCTACCACTAACATAAATACAATGTGCTATTGCTGCATATGGATTTGTGCTCTATTCTACCTTATTCTGGTTTTAGGAAAAGTGAATGGTAGTCCCTTGAGATCATCACGATTATATTGCAGGACAGGTTCAGGGGGGTTTGGTATTCCACCCTGCATGGTAAATCACATACCTGTGAGGACATATAACATAATCCGGGTGTAAGTAGACTCGAAAGGAAGTTTTACTTACCAAATACTGCAATATAAGAGGAAGTGCTATAGAGGGATCAATGTTCCCAACAATAACAATGGAGAAAGTTGATGGATCCTTGAAACATTTGTTGAAATATTCACAGGCTTTCAATGGATCAACTTTCTGAAGATCACTTATTCTAATAGGCTGCAAAATATATAAATAACCCAGAATTATAACTAGAACAAACCACATGAATGAACTACAATGAACTCAGAATGGGCATCGTACTCTAAAGAAATAGGAGTTTCCATAGTTGAGCTCCTTCACACGGTTTGCAAATGCAGTGTAAGGATCCCTGTCTTGAGCACGGACCACTTCTTCTGCCATTTGCATCACTATTTTGACATCTTCTTCTCCTGGTGTTACATTTGTCGTAAATAGTTGATAGACAAGCTGCCAGCACAAACATTGCAAAAGCTTTGCAACTTAAGAAAACCTTGCAAAAACATGAAAAATAAAGAGAACTACGGGATAAAGAGAAACCATTAATATTTTTTTAATATTTTAAATTTCCATCCTACAACACTCTGTTTACATTGTGATCATAATATATGAGAGAGAGAGAGAGAGAGGGCATACCTGCAAAGCCGTTTCCAAGTCTGAGGGTGAACAATCACCAGAAAAGGTTCTCATATATGCTCCAAGTTTTGTGCTGACTTCTGCTCTCTTACCAGCAAGCATATCCATAAGAACTGAAGGTCTATAACCATATACACCAATTTCTCCTGCAATGGTTGGTCCCATTGAGCAAGAAAAGTACTCGCTTTCAGGAAGTTCGGATAAACCCCCATATGAGAACCCTGTAAAGATAACCTACCAAAACAAAGTGTCGATAAGAATTACAAACCAACTAAATTACTAGACATACTATACAACAACTTTCATATCTTTGGTACTACCATATATGAGAACAGAAAGCCATTATATGAGATGGAAAATTTCTCTCCTAATGATTGGAAAGGAACAATATCATATATAATAGTTCTTTTAGCCTTGAATTAATAAATGTTCATTTCATGCATTGGAAATAGAATTTCTTCCTTTCTCTTTCGCCCCTAGTTCTAAAGACTACAGATCAATTAGAATGATGAATGTCGTCTTATGTTCAAAACTTCAACTACAAAAAAACAAGTGACATATTGACAGAGCTTTAGAGCTAAACTCATATAATGAGATCCACACAGTTTTTCCCCAGACATTGAACTACAGATATTGCATTGCTTTCACAGAGTTCCACCTGGTCATCAAGGAAGTTTGTACACTTATAGCAAACTCTCATGCCATTTGATAGAACTAACTCAGTAACTCCAATTTTTGAATATTCCAACTCCTGCACTATATTCCTGAAACAAATAATTTAAAAAGGCTAAGAATACTGAGATATCAGAAAACGGTTTAAGAGAATTCATAGAGCTGATGATAAATGTAGAATACATAAGAATATAAACTCCCAACAGAAAATGAAACAATTTTATGCCCTTATCGAATACAAGCAAGCAAAAAACAGAGTTTTCTGCAGAGAAGAAATTCTCATGTGAACTAGAAAACACAAGCACACACAAAGGGGAAAGAACAAAGCAGAAATAAAACCGATATGGTGATATGCATTTCTAAGAAGTTAAGGTCCAAAATTACCCAGGATTAGGTTTTGAATTAACAATTTCCTCTGGAATCTGTTCATCATCCCAAGGAGAAATGATTCTTTTTTCCTCAAGATCATTGATCATTGATACAACATTTTTTAGATCACCTATCGTTGCAGAAGCTCGTGGCTCAATTGTCTTAATGACACAGCTGCATGATGTTTGTAACTTTACTGCATATTTGGATATCTCTGCTGTGGTTATCTCTACAGGTGTAAAAGTCATGGTGAGAAGAGCTATACATTTGTTATATAATAAATCAGATCATTACATGTAGATATGCAAAGACTCACGAGGTAGAAGAGTCTTCTGGAGTTGAGCTTCATATTCAATCCCAATAACAGGTTCATTGCGGAGAAAATGCTACCCAAAGGAACATAAAGGCAAAACATTTTTCCAAATCAATACAAACGTCATATTATAAATTGAAAATTTACAAGAAAGCTACAATTTGGAAATACTTGTAAATATTCATCTCGCAAGCTAGTTGATTGCATTTGATCACGCTCCAAATAGGCAGATTCAATCTCTGACATCAGTAAAGCTCGAACAATAGACACTTCTCGTTCTGAAAACCCATGTAATTGTACCCTTGCAACCTGAAGGTAAAGTGTCATTATAATTAGTACCAAATTAAAAACAAAACAAGTAGAGTTTTTGTATAGGATGAAAAACATGCCTCAGTCAGCATTGATTCTAGGGCCTCAATAGTCCCTTTTTCTTTACAGGATGAAGTCATTATATAAGCCTTCAATGGATTAACAAGAACATCTGCGGAAGCCGAGCATGAGAAATAGGGGGGGTCCTTCCTACGAGCTATCTTAAAGAACCTCTGGTTTAGGGCATAAAGGAACATGGACTCTGCCAGCAAATCCCTATAGTCCTTCACTGTATTCAGCTCACCAGCTGCCATCTTATAGCTAATAATTACTGCAGACTGTCACAAGCAAATTTCAATGTTAAAACTGAAAATTCCACGTATATCACTTGCACGTCCATGAATATGCAGATCAATTGGTACAAACAAGATTGAGATTTATTTCTGTACTAACCCCAGTAGCTTCAGATTCAACAAAACATGAAAAACGTGGCTCTTCATGAGATGGAACTGTATATCTTGGTATAAGAGGCGGCTCAGGTGATGAAATTTTATGTCCGAACTGATTCTTTATCAACTCAACTACACTCTGAGAGAGAGAGAGAGAGAGAGATTTTAAGGCATCTTGACTACGAAACAACTCTTATAATTCCAATATGAACATTAACATGTTGACAATGCCAAACCTGGGTATCAGAGAAATCTCCAACAGCTATCACTGCCATGTTGCTTAAATGGTACCACTTACTATAGAATTGCTTCACAGTCTCAGAAGAAACAGTTCGAATCACCTTCTCTAATCCAATCGGTAAGCGGTCAGCGTACTGCAATGAAAAGAAGGTTCTTTTATTTTGGTCAAAACAAAAGAGGGGTCTAAGAATAGCATAAGATTGACAAAAAAAATTCAAAATTAGGACTACAAGTTTACCTAGGTCTTAGACTTCAGCACACATAACAGAGAAAATTTTAAAAACTTAAATTCATGTACTTTAGCTTAGCAACATCCTTCTACTTAATATAACATTAAGGAAATGATGTAAAACTAGTTCCAAGTTCCAACCCTCTGTGGTTATATGTGTGCATGGTACATGGTTCTATCACGGACCCGTAAATCTAAGACTCAATTGCATAGTCAGAATGTTGTAGGAGGCGCATAAAAACATTACAGGTGATGGTTCATCAAAGAATAAAAAAATCTCCTGATCAAGTTAGTCAGGGATTATAAGCTTCATAGTAGCGGTACCTGTGAACCTTCCATCATCAGAATCCAATGTGCGTCCTGCATCCTTCCTGTAGCATTCCGGTTCCCTCTGTATTCTTCCATAACCGCACCTCTTTCTCTTTCTAGATCATCTTTTGAAACACGAACCTGCACATTGCACGTAATTAAACCAGAGAGTAAAAATTGTTGAGAATTACCGAACAAGGTAAACTTTGTTTATACCTCAGAACTGAATTCAGCCAAGACTGAAATGGCCTGAGATAACAGTTCATGCTTATCAACAGGAACAAACAACTCGTAAACTGTGTCGTCGGCAGATGTCACTGCATTCTGACAAGCGCCAAATTCTGCCCCAATACTCTCAAGAAATCTGATTATATCATGATTTGTGTATTTCTCAGTTGCACTGAAAGCAAGATGCTCAACTATGTGAGCAACTCCTCGTTCGTTCTCCTCTTCCAAAACTGATCTGCCATGAACCCAATAATAAAACAATCCTTTATAAATTCAGGGATATATATATATATATATGAAAGTTTTGAACCTATTTATCTAGTCAATGAGATAAAATGCTAACTCTACATATGATATAACTTTCCAACTCACGCACATAATATATTGTTGTGTCATTATGTGCATTTCAATTCCATGTTATTCAATTCCAGTTATTTAATCATTCCAATGGGGGATGGAAAAATCTTTCCTCTTCCATTACTCACTGCATTGTTCGGTTTCAGCAAGAATATTTGATATTTCAGTTTATTGCCTTGTGGATCAAATTACATTATCAGAATCCCAGAGTATAATAGCAAATGGCAGTTCCCCCACCAAGTTCACCAAAACCCACAGTGAAAGAAACCACTAAATTAAGCACAGAAACACAATTGCCCAAGTAACACCAATCAACGACCAAATGCACAGAAGCAATAAAGATAAAGAAAAACAAACCCAATTATAAACAAAAAAGAAGTTGTACCCGACTTTAACAGCAAGAGCGAGCGCTGCTCTCATTCTGGGCTTAGAATTACAACGAACATAGTAACATAGACCATTGTCAAGCCTGCCATAGTCAACTCCAACAGGTTGTTCCCCAAGCACTTGGTCCATGTCTACGTTCACCAGCTTCAATGACCTGAACCCATGTTTCTTCTTCACTATCTTTGAGGTCTCTGCCGGAAGCAAATCCATCTCTGTGTCTCCCTCTTCAAATTGGGAAATTGGACTCACTTAAAAGTTTCAGTCTTTCAGATTTCAGTTATTTGTTGGCAAAGAAATAATCTTTATAATAATAACACCATAATATGTTTGTCAAGACTCAAAAAAAAAAAAAAAAAAAACACGAAAGCTACGAACTGCAACTTCTGTGTCGTCTTTCACAATTCGAGAGCACTCAGCTTTGACTGTGATGCCATCAGACCTTGCACCACCATGATCTTGCCACGTCAGCGTTAACATCTTGGGCCTGAGCCCATTAGGAACAAACTTGGGCCCTTTCTATTCCCTCTAAAGAAGAAGAACTTGGACTTTTACGGCTCCACAGTACCCAAATTGATAGTCCCCTCTTCAGAGTCTTTCACTCTTGAGCTGAGCTGCGTTCAACTTTCATCACCGCAGTCTACAGAGGCGCCCGTTAAGGTGCTCAAGAGAGACGCCTTTGCTAAAAGACGACGGTATTTGAGAAACCATGCTTATCCTGCACACCTGCGCGCCTGTTCTTCAAAGTCCCAACACTTCCTTATCCTTATTTCCCAGCAGCACAAGCCGCTTCCCGCCATTTTGTACAGTTAAGCTTCCATTTCGGAGCTTTTATGCACAGCCGGGCCAGCCCAGGAAGTCTGTGTTTGTGGCTAAAGCGGGTCGAGGCCTAAAGCTGAAGACTGAAAAAGTGAGTGAAGGAGAAGACGATAAAGAACATGACTTTATTGATATAGAAGCTGAAGTTGAAGCTGAAGCTGAAGCTGAAGATAGATTTTCAGGCCGAGGTGGGTTCACAGGGAGAGAGGAAGAAAAGGACTTTGATCGAGACCCTGAGTTTGCTGAAATTATGGGTGCTTGTCTTGATGACCCACAAAAGGCTAGGTCCAAGGTAAACCTTTTTTTTTTTTTTGTGGTTTTATTTTAAGGTTTAAGGAGTTTTATGTGTGAGCATTGACAGAGGTTTAACCAAATTGCAGATGGAAGATAGGTTGAGGAAGAAAAGGAACAAGATATTGCACACAAAGTCTGGTTCAGGTGTACCCATGAATGTGACATTCAACAAGTAAGTTCAGATGGTGTTGGAACAGAAAGCAATTTGTCAGTGTGGGTTTTGGTCCATTTTCTAGCTTGTACATGCTGGGGATGCTTAGTATAAACAAATGATCTTATGCTAATTATTTGCAGAGGTTGTTCTTGTATGCAAATTGTGTAAACTACCTTTTTTTTTTTTTTTTTTTTTTTTTGGGTTAAATAACTGTCTTTTTTAAATTTCACTGATGAAACAAGATCATCAAGTGCATTTGTTTACTAACTTAGTCTTGGCTTCTGGCACAACCAGCTTTGGTTTCTCAAACTCGTATATATGGTTTGAATTCTACAACACTCCATTGGAACAAGATGTTTCCTTAATCTCTGATGTAAGTACCTTATCCTCTTCTTGAAAATACATTCTTTGTGAATATTATCAAGTAACTTAGTTGATCTGGCGTGTCTACAGACCTTTCGATCATGGCACATCATTGGACGCATGGGTGGATGCAATTCCATGAATATGCAAGTAAATTTTCAATTACCCTATAAATTTCCGTTTTAAACTTGGTGGGAGCCAATCGGCCATTGAAATATCATACATGACTTCATATCAAGTTTATATATTGGAAAACAAAATGCAAGTTTTTGAGCCATAAATCCCTACCTGCTTTGATCTCATTCATGCAGTTGTCACAATCTCCTTTGGATAAAAGACCGAGTTATGATGCCATTCAGGGAGCAAATGTAACACCAACTACATTTTACAATATTGGAGATCTTGAGATTCAAGACAACTTAGCACGTGTTTGGTATGAGCTCAACTTGAATTTCATGATTTGGGACTTTATGGTGATGCTTAGTTAAATGCTGATGCTTTTTTGCAATTGGGGGGAATGGAAGTGTAGATGGTTCTTGCTCACCAATCTGATAAATTTTTTGACAGGGTGGATATTGGCACCAGTGAACCATTGCTACTGGATGTTCTAATAAATGCATTGACTCAGATAAGCTCCGAGTGCGGCTCTCAAATTCCCATATCTTCTACTGGATGTTGCTTGTTTAATGCCTTGTCCTAGATTCATTTGGAAGCTTCTTATTTCGTATATTTATTCTAACTCTTATTACTTGATGTCTGTTAAACAGCTTTGTTGGAATCAAGCAAGTGGTGTTTGGTGGGTCTGAATTTGAAAACTGGAAGGAGAACTTGACATCAGAGGATGCAGGTTACAGTGTTCACAACATTTAGCCAATTTGGTGTGCACCCAAGATTTATATATTATGCTCAACATCTGAAGATTGAAGGTCTCAGACTGGGTACAAAGAACGGTCAAGATTAGAGATGCTGGCGTAAAGCCAAATCAATGATAAATTTCCGGTCGTGTACCTCACGTTTTGATCCTAAGAGATGTATATGGACTACTGCAGAAGGGGGAATATAGGGGAACTAAAATGGGGGCCATTTGCAACACAGTAATTTAGCATGCTAAGGATCTCCTTATTTTCCCATTAATGTGCAAGTTTTTCGTCCAATATGCGATACTTTACTTTGTACCAAACAGATATTACCTAAATTGACAGTGTGGATGTGAAAAAAGCAGGTGACTTGTTTTGTATTTGTAAACACGGATTCCATATCTTGATGCAAAATTGAAAAATAAAATTGCAAGTTATAGAGAACGACACTGACATGTTAAAGGTGGCGTTAGCTGCTCAATTTCATTAGAAGTAATAAAGTTCTGCAAATATTCGAATAACAAAAGCTAGGATGCAAGCATAGAGCTCAAAGATTTACAGATAAGCCTCCGATATTCCAACCCACAAACCACTTTCACCCTACAAATTGCATCAATTGGTAAAGTACAAGGGCATCGCCAAAATTGAAATACTTTATGATGCCTCAGCAATGATAGAGAGCTGCACAGACACTTTCTCTGCTATTGATTTGATCTCTTTCACTCTCTCATCAACTAACTGCTGGAGTTGCTCCTCCTGATTTGGTTGATTCTCATCTATCTGAACAGTACTAGCAGCTTCCCCAGCTTGTGACCTGAACATCACAAATGACATCTCGGGTTCATAATTGCTTGGAACTTCAATCACTTGCTTCCCACCAGTCCCAGAATCTTTTCCGATAAGATCTTCCTTCATGCGATTAGAAATAATTCCCACAAAATCATCCATATACCTGTCCACATGATCAAGGCCGAGATAAAGGAAAACCTCCCAACACTGAAGAAACTGTTTCTTGTTGATTTTCAAACTTTTCCGGACATCCTCAATGACTCTAGTGTCTGGCATGAGTCGAGGAGTGTGTGTCTTCTTTGACAATTTTCCTTGCTTTAGTTGCGAAACTGCTGAGCTGACTGCATGCTTGATTGGATCGAACTTATGAAGGCGCAGCACATCAACACAAGTGCGTACATGTTGAAAATAATCCAATGGTTCTTCAACTGTGAGGTCATAGACGTTTTCAGATATTGCAACATCATTGAGAACCTCAAGAAGGTATCGTCCATAACCCTTGTGTTGATAAGGAGGCAATACCAATATCTGCCATCAACAAGGAGGCTTGTTAAAACTCAACAGCACCAAGATTGCACAAAAAATGAAATTTATTTGAACTACGGAAGCACCAAGCTGTTTCTCTAGAGCATGCATAACTAGCAACTGATATATACAAGGAGCAAACCTGACCAATCCGCAACCGAGAACTATCAGGATAATGGTAAAAACGATACACAGCTGTAAAACCAAGCAACATATTGTAGATTTCCCCCTGCTGATCTGTTTTCCTCTGGATCAAGACATACAACTCCCAGCTTGGATCCACAACATCAATTGGACTGCTACCTAATTCAAAAAACAACAATTGATGTCATATTCTTACACTCCCCATTCCCATCTTTTCTCCATAAAAATAAGAAAAGAACAGAATGTTCTCTGATGACGTGAGATAGGTGATAAAATTACCATCAATAAGAAGAAGAACAAGAGGAATCAAGTGACTGTAAAGGTGTCCAGCAGCTGTCTTGCCCACAACCAAGCGAACAACCTGAAGTTGGCTGTTATTACAAAATGCAACACAAATTTCTAATATTTTATTATAGTACGAAAAAACAAAGATCTGCACATCAAAATCACCTCCACATCAGAAGTGGCTGCATTAGAATCATTTATTTGTCCATTGGAGGTCTTGTACTGCAACACCTCCCCATTTGAGACAATGGATCTGCACATGTTTTAAAGGTAGAATTCATTAAGTAAATAAACAAAGTTACAAAAATCCAAAAGTTATGGACATAATTAATTTTGATATTTGACCTATGAAAGTATTTCACCATTCATTACCTAATAAAATTCCTCTGTGTTGAAAAACTTTGCAGGAACTCCTCCTCACTCTCAACAAGGGTCAAACCAAAGATTTCCTGGAGAACACTACTAACTTAGCAGCCGAACTAACAACATACTAAACTGAAGTGACAGTTTAAATTGGGAATCAATCCATACCTGAAGAGTTGATTTCAAATCGGTGATCCCTTTGCCTCCCTTGTAACATTTAACCATTTCAATCAGCAATATGACAGAGACAGTGCTAGAAGGATAAGCAATTGGCAAAGTTGGCAAATAAAACAGATTGATGTACACACAAAGAGAGAGGGGGCAACAGAATGCCAACACTTACATCAGTTGTGCTCTCAAATGCAATATCAGCAAAGGCATGAAATGAAATACTGCAAACCCATATGGTAATCTGCATTGGATGGAAGATAATAATGAAGCCATGTTAAATCATTCCATTCAGACTATTAAAATAGTTTAAACATCATTTGCACCAGTGAAGCAAATGATATGAAAGTAAACTTCAATTAAAATGTACAAAGATTACCTTCAGTCCTTTGTAACCATATATCTTCCCCTCATCAAAAAATCTATCCAAGTCAACATCATCTAAACAAAAGTTGTTTGACGCACCCACTTCCTCTTTGCTAGAAACTGTGATAGCAGCCATTGATTAAGCACGCATGTGAGCTAATGATTGAGTTATTATAAAGAAAATACATAGGATTTAAAGCAGAGTATTCGTTTCCTGAGTCAACAAGGATAAAAATATCGACAAAAAGTAAGTTTAATATCACATTCCACAATTAAAATTTTCCAACCAATCTGAAAATGTATAAAGCACGCAATTGCATCTATTTTTAACATCCTCGTATAACTTATTAAGCATTCACGTAATCTCAACTCATACGTGTGATTAAATCATTTTCCAGTCACCAAAATCATCACGGCTTGGTTGCTGACTGAATGTCAACCTCAAGTCCAAAATATCACAACTACGAATTTTCTTGTTCCACGTTTTCTTATTAATCAATAACCAAATAGCTAAAATGGGGTGAGTTCCTAAATTTTTTTTTCTTAAAGATAAAGTTTCTGGCCGAGGCTCCAACTTTACTGAGCCACCAAACAGCTCATTAGGTTAATGTTCAACCAAACCATCTGAATCAAAATGCTGAAAAAATAAGTTACCTAAAACTAAAATTTAGCCTCACTCAACAATATCAAACAGTAATATCCGGTAAATGCGCATAAAACCCATCATACCTAGGTAAATCTTGATGCAATCTTTGGCGTCTACTCCAGCATCTGCTCCCAAACCCACAAAAGTACACAAAAATTAGGTCTAAATTAAGTACCAAAACATACAAAACAGAAAGGAGAAGAGAACATAGTGGTTTATAGAAACAACGGAAACATAACTTGGAAAACAGAAGTGAAGAGGACTCACCGGGATGGGAGAAGCCCACACGACGTCGTTTCTTAGGTTCGGTGGCGGTGGGATCGGCGGTGGGTCCTTGCTTCTGGACCATTTTCTGGTTAGGGTTTCGGGAGCAGGAAATGAGAGGGAGAGAGGCGGGAAAAATTACACTGTTATAAAATGGGGGGGAATTGGGCATCATCGGTGATATTTATAGTGAAATTGGCAAACATAAATATCACGTAATTTGCACGTGCGACGCATTCCAATTTTCCAAATTTATCTGGGCCATTATCCTAGCGCGCGGCCAGTTTCTGTTTATTGGAGCCTTTGGTTGGTAGCTCTGCTTTGCTTTGCTTGCTGGATCTTTGGGTTTTAATCCAGAAAATTGGAGCCGAGCCCAAAAATTTCAATTCAATTTTTTATTACCCCAAAAAATTTTCAATTCAATTTTTTTTGAGATTTTCTATTTAAATCTCACACTTCTCTTATTTCACCCCAACTTTTAATTTAAATTTTCACAATTTCTAAGAAAACCCCACTATCTTCCCAAACTACCCTTAAATACACCACAAACTGAAAAAATAAGAACTAAAAGAGATTTTCTATTTAAACCCCACAATTTTCTTTGTTCCCGACAAAAAAAAAAAAAAAATACACAAACAAATGAAACCCCAAATCCGAAATTTAATACTTTCTAGAGAAAGAGAACAGCTTTACCTCTCTCCAAGAACTGTAACTAGAATTCTAACACTTGGGTATTGTTGAGAGAGAGAGAGAGAGAGAGAGAGAGAGAGTGAGTTTGTAAACAGGAAGTTGGAAGGAGGTTTCTAAAACTTAATATGAAGAGTAATGAGGTGTGTGTATAAATGTACTATGGTTAATTATTAAGTTGGATGGCTTTTTTTGTCTTTTTATACAATAATAAAATTTAGAGCTTAATAATTTAAAGTATTGGGGTGAACAAAGAGAAGTGTGAAGTATAAATAAAAAATCTCTTTTTTTTAAAGGAAATTTTCAATTCAGTTTTGTTGATGGTTTTCCCGTGTTAATCCTATATTGGTGGCTTCATTCTGAAGGGTAGTGATTTTGCCGGGCTATGGCTTCATTCTGAAGGTAGTGATTCTACTGCGCCTGTAGCGGTGGTTTCCAACCGCAGCTTTTCAGTCCGATCTTCGCGTTTGATTTTTGGTCTCAGTTTGATTTCCTGCAGGATTCTTTCAGAAAGATTGAGATCATAACCCTTCTATGATTTCTGAATAGCACCTCTCTCAAAAGAAAAACTGAAATCACTTACCAGGTGATGCTATGTTTTTAACACCAAAAAACGTTGGCTTAAGATAAAATAGATAACCCAGGGAATGATGACAAAAATATATGCACAAATTCCTTATATCTTGCATTTAACCTGGTAAACTTGAATTTGGATTTAAATCGTCATTCTTCAACCACAAGAATTGCATCCCGAAAATCTATGATTAAGATATTTCTGAAAACTACATAGCATTACCAAATCAATTTTCAGCAAAACTTGATGATAAGACAAAAAACACAAACAGGGACCTTCCCTTTTTCAGTAAAAGGGCAAAAGTTTCCACATTCTTCTGGAGATAAATATAAAATGGGAAATCATGTCTCTCTGAACCTGGAAAAGTAAAACTAAAAACACCAAATGAACATAGTAGAGCGATGACACATCTTCCCCACTATCTCACTTCCTACCAGGGGTCTTGACAGCCTGCCTATTCCTCTTCTTGACACCAGACTTGGAGACCTTGAGACTCCTGTGAACAACACTAAGCCTGGCAAGGGCTGCTTTCTTCAAATCGGGTCTATAGAAATTATCCGCCACCTGGAACAATTTACAATTAAAAAACAATTTAGCTAGTGCAGATATCAAAACTGTAGGAAACAAAATGCAACTTTGTGCTCTACAATGAGAAAAAAAAGGCGAACCACAAAAATCCATATGTTTGTCACAAGAGGGCTTAAACGAAACATACTATTCCAGATCATACAGAACAATTTCAAACCATTAATTCTGTTATGATCGCATGATTTGTGAAGAGAGAGAGAGTTTATGTTAAACCCGGCTAGGAATTATAGACACTCATTAAACTGGATAAGTTATTACTTGAATGAGAGGCTCCAAACATAGTATGATCATATCAAATGTTCCAGAAAACCAACTTCATTATAATGACACCACAGTTGAACGAAAATCAGAAAACATTGAAAGGCCATTTTCATTTTTCTTTTGTTCTCACTAAATTTGGGTCTTCAAATACCATGTCAATTTTCAGGTATAAAAGAGTGCTCAGAAGCCAAGCGTAACAATTGTATTTCATTGAAAATCCTACACAAAGTAGGATCTTCTTACGTGTTAGCTGCTCATCACTGCTAAAAAGTAACCAGGCGGCTGATTAACATGTTAACAACTTTGGCTACACAGATAATAAGATTGCAATGACATTGTAATTAACCTCTATTGCATTCAAGCATCATTGATATTAAGCATATTAATAATTCAACTCAAATAGCAATAGCTAAAACTAGAGCTCAGGATATGAAATTCGGAGGTACCTGATTGATAACAGCCTTGGCCACACGTGGAAACTCCTTCCTGATCACAGACTTGTGAAGCAAACTGGCAGGCTTGTTCTGCTTCTTCGTCTTAGTGGTGGCGAGCACCACAGAATGGTCTTTGCCTCCGGGCTGAATAGTCACCGTCTTCTTGTTCGCCAAGCCTAATTGAAGTTAAAACAACCGAAAATGAATTAAACGAGTAGTATTCCTAGGGTTAAATTTTTTTTTCTCGGGAAACAAACAGAGGGTAAGAATATACCAGAATGCTTGTAGGAGTGGAGGTTGTAGAGGTTGTTGGGCTCCTTGCTGAATCGGACGCCAGCATTGCCTCGGCCGAACTGCTTCACCAAGAAGGAGTTGTTCTTCTTCACGACCTCCCAGATCAATTGTCCTGGAACGGTAGCCATGGCACCTAGCTGCTGTAATCACAAAAATCACAAAATATCAACGGCTCTGATTCATCCAAGACTAAAATGATTCAATATCAGCATGATCTGATTCAATGGAGCGAGAAATGGAATCAGAGAGCGAGAGATCTTAGAGATGGTGAAGAACTTACTCTTGCAGGGAGAGAGCTTCTGTGTTTGAGAGAGGAGGAGGAGGCTCGGTGGGTTTCACGAATAAGCTCAAGTATTTGGTTTATATAGTTCGTTTACAAAACCCTAGACACTAAAATGACATGCTGAGGAAACTATATTTACGTTCAGGAGTAACATTGTATAGTGTCCGGCCGTTTGGTCTAGTGGTATGATTCTTGCTTTGGGTGCAAGAGGTCCCGAGTTCGATTCTCGGAACGGCCCTTTTTGTAATTTTAATATGTTTTCCTGAGTTTACTTCATTCTTTCTTTTATTTTTTGTTATACATGTATCAAAGTTTACTTCATTTTATGAATTATTGTTTTATGTATCAAAGTTTACTTCATAAGTCTTGAAAGATCCTTTTTCAAATGTCGTAACGTTCTGACGTGACATGGGCATTGTTGTAATTTCAACTAAAAAGAAATTAAACTTTTTAAAACTTTTTTATAAGTGTTTTAAAAATAAAATAACTATTAAATAATTTACCGAAGTTTATTTATTTCATATATTTTTTTTTTTTTGCCACGCTGCTTGAAGAACCCATAAAAGCTACCCTGCTCAAGTTGCAAGCTTTAATTTTCAGAATCAAAGCGGCAGCCTTTTCTCTCTGCTCTACAGTTTCGTCGAACTCTCTCCGCCTCTCTCTCCGGCTGGTAAGGTTTCTCTTTCCCTTTGATTTCGAAATATATGAAGTTTCGTTGATGGGTTTAAAGATGAGAGTTTTGGATTGTTCAAATGCCTTTCCTTTCCTTTCTTTTCTTTTTTTATTTGAAGTGTTTTACGGGTGAAGCAATGGAAGACAACCTGATAGCAAGCGCGCACTCTTCTGCGTTCAGAGAGTCGGAGGATTTGGAGGGCCAATCCAGCGAAATCGAAGGGTACGATTTCAATCAAGGCATAGACTACCCTCGCCTTCTCAGCTCCATGCTTTCCACTGGCTTCCAAGCCTCCAATCTCGGAGACGCCATTCAAGTCGTCAACCAAATGGTAAACTTTCTCTCACCAAACCAACTTCATTGTCATTTTGTTTTTAACCAAACCCATCATTTTAATTGCACTGAAGCTAGATTGGAGCCTAGCAGACGAGGGTGTAGTTGAAGATTGCGGTGAGGACGAGAGGGATTTGAAGTACAGAAAGTCGGTGAAATGCAAGGTGTTTCTGGGTTTTACTTCGAATTTGGTTTCGTCTGGGATTAGAGACACGATTCGGTACTTGGTGGAGCACCGTATGGTGGATGTGGTGGTTACAACTGCTGGTGGCATAGAGGAAGATCTTATAAAATGCCTTGCGCCCACTTATAGAGGCGATTTCTCGTTGGCTGGAGCTCATTTGCGGTCAAAAGGCTTGAATCGAATCGGTAATTTGCTTGTTCCTAATGGTAACTACTGCAAGTTTGAGGATTGGATCATACCGATTTTCGACCAGATGTTGAAGGAACAAACTGACCAGGCATGTATCTTAAAAAAGGATACTTTCTTTTCAAGTTAGTTTTTTCAATTTATGGGGTGTGTGTGATTGATATATATTTTTTTTTTAGCAGAACATATTGTGGACACCGTCTAAATTGATTGCACGCTTGGGGAAGGAAATAAATGATCGACGTTCATATCTTTATTGGGCATACAAGGCAAGAAATCAACTAAATCGAGCACTTTGTGTTTAGCTCTTAAGCTTGTACATCATGTTGGTATTGTTTATTTTAAAGTCTAAATTTGGTTGGATAAATGTTACTGTTAGTTAGTAATGGAGTTGTGTTTCAAAATTATGCAAGAGTACTATTGGAATATTTGTTATCTTCTACTTGTATCTAAGAAAATAGTGTCAGTGATCTTTGCAGTAACATTTGGTGTATTTTTGTGGTTGTTTTCCAGAACAATATCCCAGTTTTCTGTCCAGGCTTAACAGATGGCTCACTGGGAGACATGTTGTACTTTCATTCTTTCCGTAGTCCAGGTCTGATCGTTGATGTAGTGCAAGGTATGCTGCTCGTTACCTTGTCGTTGCAGCTGATAATTAACTTGGGAAAATGTAATCACAAGATAGCATGCCTTTGAACAGATATTAGGGCCATGAATGGCGAAGCTGTCCATGCAAATCCAAGGAAGACTGGAATGATCATTCTCGGAGGGGGCCTGCCCAAACATCACATTTGCAATGCCAACATGATGCGTAATGGTGCGGATTATGCTGTCTTCATCAATACTGCACAAGAGTTTGATGGGAGTGATTCTGGAGCTCATCCGGATGAGGCTGTATCATGGGGGAAAATACGGGGTTCTGCTAAAACTGTTAAGGTATTACCTAACCTATGTCATATCTTCACTTTGCCGATTCCCTTTTAGCGCTCGTTTTTGTTTGCATTATAATATATACTTCTATCCACCAAATGCTAACCCTTCCAGCGTTTTATCCCTGTTTAATTTCCCTCCTTTTGGTTGAACCAGGTACATTGCGATGCAACAATTGCTTTCCCTCTGCTGGTTGCTGAAACATTTGCCAAGAAAGCTGTCGAGACAATGACTTAATATAGTTTCATTGTGAAGATTGATTTATGATATAGAGTTTCAAGTAGTCGTGATGAAGCTGATAACTGCTGGGTGGGGCTCAGCAAACATGATAATTACCACATCGTATTTAAGGGTTTGCAAGATCCTATGTAGGATTAGGAATACAGAAATTGACCTTTTTCCCCTTGTGTTAGATTTGTTTACTTTTTTGTTTTGGTCTATCGTAGGGGTTGAGCTGACATACTAGGGGAATTTACTTGTTATTTCTGATCATTTTATTCAAATTCAAGTTTGAACTCCTATATGAATGCTAAGTCCATTTACTCAAAGGTATATCTCTCTTCTAGTTAGGCCAAAATTCTTGTCGAATTGTTATGTTCACCAAATTACGCCGCTTTTAAGCCATTCCTCCATGAAAATAAGTTTTCTTCGATGACCAATCTTTAAATTTTGGAACAATCCTCCCTTTTAAAATTATAATCATTTTTAGCTTGAATGGTTTGGACCTTGGGTTTAACATTTCATTTGGGAACTCTGGAGATGAAGTTGTTCGTGCCTCATAAACAACACTCGGAAAAGCAGAGATCACTACAGCAAAAATTTATTTCATTAAAACTCCTGAGTTCAGAAAACTTATAATTCAAATCTCATTAGCATAGGAATATTGCCAAATGCTCAAGCTTAGAAATGTAAGATTTCAACTTTCAAGCAAGAATCAGTTAATTCTCCTGCAAATTGTGATCCCATCACCCAAAGAAGCATGTGAAATTTGAATACGAGCATCGGCTGCGAGTAACTTGTTAAGCTCAATAGTCGCCTGTCTGCCTTGTTTCATGTATTCTGGAGTTGATTCCTCAAGCATTACAACTGTTCCTCCCCAGAGGGTGTTATCATAGACAACTATGCCACCCACCTTCAACAGCTTCATTAGCCTCTCATGGTATTTCCAATAGTTCACCTTGTCGGCATCAACAAAAGCAAAGTCGAAACTGCCTTCATTTTCATGCTGCAACATAATCCCAACCCATGAGAAAATCAAAAGGCACAAAACTTCGTTGTTTTCAGCTAAGCCAAAAAAAATGGTTTGAAATGCAAAATACTTAATGTTCTAGTAGCTCATCAAGAACTGGTAGGGCTTCAGATTCAATGAAGTCAATTTTGTGTTGAACACCAGCTTTCTTTATGATTGGCAACCCTATTTGATCATATGCCTCACGATTCACATCTACCGCTACAATCTGCAATAAGGTATTCAGAACCATAAATAGTTTCAAATACATGGAAGTTCATTACTTACTAGCTTTCAGCATAATCCTTTATTATAGCCTCGCATGACAAATAAGCAAATTCAGAATTAGTAGTGGCAGACCTTGCCATCCTCAGGAATTGTAAGAGCAGTGAGGAGAAGAGAGTATCCGGTGAAAACACCAACTTCGATTGTCTTCTTTGCATCTACTAGCTTCAACAGCATAGTCATTAACTGACCTGCATCTGGTGCAGTAGCCATCTGAGACCTGAAAAATAAGAAGCTTATTAATAATCCTCCTCAATATTTTTCACTCACTCACATGTCAAGTTATGGCTTGGTTATCAAGAAGCTTAATGAAACTTAAGATGAAGGCCACCTTTGGATGTATATGATTTAATCAACATCATAAGCGCTAAGATAAGAAGGATGACAACCTTGGGTGGCTGGCAGTGGCAGCCCTTAGCTCCTTGAGAGGCTCCAGTTCACGGGGATATACACTAGTCTCCAAGATATACTGCCACATTTTCAAAATGAAATGTCAAAAAATTTAAAAAGAAAAAGCATAAAAGTTGAGAGAATGTGTGGTACCTGATATAACTCATCACTCTGCAGCAGTCCCTTTTGTGAAGGATCCGATTCCTTTTTCAGGTTGTGCTCCATTTCTCTCCAAATACCTCACAATAGAGTTCTGATAGGCTGCAAGGAGGAAGAAGCTAATCCAAGCAATTCTACAAATCCAACAGTTAAGAAGAGAATGATTAAAAATTAACAGGCTTATCTGTGCAAAGGCAGAGCACAATTGCAACTCAACTTCAATGGCATCAAGATCAGAGTCACAGGGCCCTATACATGAATCCCAAAGTTTTGAGTATCAAACTACCACCTTTTAATCTTTTTGGAGTGTCCATGAAGGCTGAAAAGTCTATGAGGATTTTGTGGTTCACAAAATCAAATGCCAACATAGTAAATTCTTATGAACAGATAAAAATCAGACTCAACAGATAAACCCAACTCCTGTAAATTTGACAAACTGTGTGATCATTCTCACACCAACTTTCATCAAGCTAATAAACCCAAATGCCCATTTCTTTACCGCTCATCAATCTCTCAAAGACAAAGTTACCATCTAGGCTACAAGTATTCTGGGTATCATTTCTGCCACAATCTAAAAGTCTGCAATATATTCATTGAAAAGAAAGTATAAAAATCTCAAGTCTGAACCTTCATGAATAGTAAACAATTAACACTACGCTTATGCAATAAATTTCACTGAGAAAGTGAGAGAGAACCCGATGAAAACGAAAGAGAGAACCCTTTGGCCTTTGAATTTGCTGCGAGGGTAAACCGAAGCACATCTAAACACAAATGAGCAAAATGCGTTTTTGATGAGTTGGGAATTTCTTGGGGCACCCCATCAACCACTATTGACTTATTTTCCGTTGGCGTTCAATTTTCTTTTTCAACTGCAGGCTGGCTGTTATACGACCGTACTGAAGTGTACGACATCCTTTGACTTGTCGTTGCCGCTTTTTTTCGAGAGAAGAACAAGTAACGTTAAACAGCCCTGTCTTGACCTTTAATTGCTATAGTTTGTCTTTGTGCATTGCAGCCAAATAAAAAGTCCAAAACTTTAACTTCTATATAACCATTTTTTTGTTTGCCAAAATTTGGAAGGGGAGGAGGGAAATCTCACACACACGGGTAACACGAGGGCTTGAATCCAAGACCACTTGAAAGCACGCCAAAAGCTTGGGCCAATCCAACTAACACCCAATTGGTAACTTCTATATAACAATTGATGCGGCAGTGTTGGTTTATATTTGAGAAAGTTTTTGGTGATTGTAGATTGTAATATCTTTTTATCTGAGTTTTGGATGTGTTCAACTCAGCAAGGCTGTGATGAATGGGACTAGAGTTTTGAAAAAAGTTTGCAATTTGAATAACTAAACTCATCTCTTTAATTTATGATTTCTTGATCAATCACTTCACTTGCTCAATTCAACATTGTCATTTATATGAACCGGGTGATTTTATTTCATCTCAATTCTCAACCGAGCTTTATAAAGTAGTTTCTTAACAGAACTAATCTGATTAAGTACATATGATATTCATATCGACTTTCTGACTCAACTTGATCAGCATATGCGCCTGCAGATTGTGATCCCATCACCCAATGGAACTTGAGAAATTTCAACGTTTGTGTCAGCAGAAACCAATTTGTTAAACTCAATTGCGCACAGCCTCCACTTCCTTTTGGCCTCTGGAACATCCTCCTCAGGCCAAGCAACTGTTCCTCCCCAGAGTGTGTTATCATACATGAGTATCCCACCAACCTTGATCAGTTTCATTAGCCTTTGATGGTAGTTCCAATAGTTGTTCTTGTCCGCATCAACAAAAGCAAAGTCGAAACTGCCTTCCTTCTCTGGCTGCAGTACAACATACACTAAGCATCACGAATCTTTCAATACTCGAAGTTGAAAAGAAAACAAATAGAGTCAAATACAAAGTAGCAATTTTTTCTCTGCTTACATCTTCTAAGAGTTTGTTGAGAATAGGCAGAGCTTGGGACTCAACGAAGTCAATTTTGTGTTCCACACCGGCTTTTTTTATAACTGGCAAGCCTATTTCGTATGTTTTTCGGTTGATGTCTATGGCTGTAATCTGCATTCACGAATTATAAACTATAAAGCATAATTTTTTTTTGTTATATCAGTTGAATTGGATAGATATATGGACCAAGTTACCAACCTTGCCATCATCAGGAATTGTAAGAGCTGTGAGGAGAAGAGAGTAGCCAGTAAAAACTCCAATTTCAATTGCTTTTTTTGGGTTCACCAGTTTCAAGAGAAGGGTCATTAGCTGACCTGCATCAGGTGCAGTCCCCATGAAAGCCCTGCACAAGAAAGAATGGTTGGACCATAAGATGGTTCTAAAGAAAACATGTTTAAATGTTGTAATTTTACAGTTTTGCTGCACCTTCATTTTTGAAATCTAGAGACTTACATTGGGTGGTTTGCAGTAGCAATTCTCAGTTCCTTGAGAGGATTTGGTTCTCTTGGGTACACACTAGTCTTCAGTATGTACTGCCATTTCAATTGGAACAGGCAGTTTAATTGTTAATATCATGCATATTGACAAGTATATTCAAATTAGGCAGACTCGATATGCAGAGTTACCTCATGTAACTCCTGGCTCTGCAACACAGTTGGGTTTTTCCTGCTCACTGGCATTCTTGTATTTTCCATTGCCTGCAATGCACAATAATTCTGAAAATCCTCCTGCATAAAGCAATTTTAGAATAGTACTTGAGGCAACCATGAGATTAATGAAAGTAAAAGAAAACCACCAAATATAAATTTCGCATGGTTGCAAATTGATATGGACATTACTCTGATCCAGAGATAAACCCAAAATGTGTCTGGATTGAAGTTCTGAATAGATACTAACAACACTAAACTTATGAGGCTTTTGTCTCACCTTTGAGCTTGTAACATTTTTACTTTTCCTTTTTATAAGCTCTTGTAAGTTGGTTTTGCCTCACAAGCTTTTTGTTTTAACTTTTTATTTATTTAGAACTATTACTTGGTTACGTAAAGCAGTTTTCACCCTAGCTTGTCTCAGTTGAGACCTCACAAGCTTTAGGCCTTCCCCAACCAAGGTTGTAGGCCCCAAAATGTGTAAAACTCATCTTTAGCTGTGGGCCGGAAAAAAAAATTAGGCCAAATTTTGAGGGTCATATTTAGCTCTTCAAAATATTAATTTTTTAAAGCATAGTAATTGATGCACTTTCAAGAAGGTTATGACCATTAAAAAAAAGTAACGGCTAGCTGGCGTTAGTGCCACTTTAATAGCAACGCTTGGATATATGTCTGTTAATTTCTAGTTGCACGAACTGATCTCGTGATCACGCTCACATATGATTCTTCCTTCTGTTAGGTAGCATATGTGATGGGCCCACAAAATAAATTTGGCCTGTCAAAATGACTAAATGTCTAAATGCGGCCCACAAAATTCCACCTAATTTTTTTTTTTTGGGACCCAAGGCTAGAGATGGCCTTAGAGCAACTCCAGCACAGGAGTTTGGCCCGGGCAACAGGCCCCAATCAGCCCAAGTCTCGCTCCAGCGCAACCAAAGCAGCCCAGGCAAGCTGCGGGTCCCACGAGCCCGGGCAGGCCCAAGGGCGAAAATCGACTGGGCTCGAGCCCGAGTTGTGGTGACGTTAGCGCTGACGTCACCACCAACGGTAACCTGCCACGTGTCAACATCGGGTGGCTCCGATTGGATTTTTTCCAGAAATCCTACGGTTCTCATTTTTTTGGCCAAAAAAATTTTAAAAAAAATCAGAAAATTTTCTGAAATTATTTTTAAAAAAATTCCAAAAAAGTATGTATTTTTTCCCTATA
Organism: Prunus dulcis; assembly: GCF_902201215.1. NCBI lineage: Eukaryota > Viridiplantae > Streptophyta > Magnoliopsida > Rosales > Rosaceae > Prunus > Prunus dulcis. The sequence goes on along the minus strand of NC_047656.1, from coordinate 18,289,917 downwards.
AATACCTAACCATTTTATCTACTTTCAACACCAAATCTTCATACAATTTCTTCTCCATACAATATTTTCTACTCTCCACTCACATAATTCATTTTCCACACCAAATCTCCATACAAACTCATCTCCTTCCAATATTTTTTACTCTCTACTCATATTTTCCACTTTCCACACCAATTCCATACAAACTCTTCTCCTTCCAATATTTTTTACTATCCACTCACATTTTTGTACTACTTTCCATTCGTAGAAAATAAACAAATGGCATCTTCTGTCGAAATCGGAGGCTCGTGATCAACCCAGGAAGATATTGCGTTGTGCGAGTCTTGGGTGAACGTTAGTCATGACCCTATCACGGGCAATTAGATGAAGTTCCATCATATGTGGAGCAAAATTCATGGAGAATTTTGTCAAAGATCGGGTTCCATTCGGACCGAAATGGCTTTGTCTAGTAGATGGAAACTTCTAAACAATGAGTTAGGGAAATGGAGAAATGCCTTGACAAAAGCAAGGGAGAACATTCGGAGCGGTGCGAATCTGAAAATATGAGATTATAATTTTAAAAAAATATCTGAAAATCTTATCTGACATGGGACACGTGGCACAATTTTAGAGAGTGAAAATTTTATCGGAAATCTGAGATTATAATTTTGGGAGATTCACTATTATACCCAATATGGAAGCCCAAATTATAAAAATACCCTATATAAAATGGACTTTAGAAACACACCCAAAGCCCATTTACAACATAACAAAAAAGCTTTTAACTTCTTATAAATTACAAAACTGCCATCAATTTCTTAAAACAAGCCCAACCCCAAAATCTCATAAAAATACCCAAAGCACTCAATAGGGCATCAAAGTAATTTAATAATCAATATTAAATTCAATAAGGCTAGCTATCATTTTTTGGGTTTTTTTTGGGTTTGTTTATAGGAATTCAATTGTGTAGGGTTTATTTATAATATTAGTGCTAGAAATGGGTATATCACTAAATATCTCTATAATTTTTATTAATGAATATCTGAAAATTTTATCTGGAATAAGACACGTGGCAACCGAGATTCTCATCCGAAAATCTTATCCGAAAATTTAATTACAAAAGATTATCAAAATTAATAATTTAAAGTATAAAAAAATAGGAAATAAAGTACAATGAATAGTAATTGCCCTAGACTTACCCTAGACTTTGCCCTCGTGGGTGGTACCACAAATGGCAAGGCTGACACTATTCACATAAATAGTGGCAGCCCTTGCTTGCCCTTGCCTTAGACTTTGCCCTCATGGGTGGAGTTGCTCTTAGCCATTCTCCTATGGCCTAAATGAAAACAAGCCACGCAACAACATAATAGTGGAATATATGAATATTGTACCATAGTTTTTTTTCAAAATAATAAAATATGATGGGCCCTAAAATATAGCCATGCTTGACTAGGGATGGAAAAATTTAGCCCTACATTATTTTTTAGCCACAATTTTAACATGGCCAAAACAAACCAACCATCTTGGTGAGATATATAAGCAGTAATGTAATTGGCAGATATGATCCTTATAGCATAGTCTCGGATAGGGATGGCAACGGGCCGGGTAGGGGCCGGGTATGACAATACCATCCCCGTCCCCGCTCTCCATCCCCGCCCCCATCCCCGAACCAATCCCCGTTTAATAGGTTTCGGGGAATCCCCGTCCCCGTTCCCGTCGGGGGACTATCCCCCATACCCGCCCCGAATCCCCGATTTTTTTTGCACAAAAAATATTTATCATATATTTTAACATTAAGTTTCATATTAAATTATCATTCAACACATCCAAATTAACTATAAAGTTCAACTCAACTATTCAAAATCACATCAATATGAAATTCTAGAAAAGATTAGGAAGAATTAGGAGAGAGAGGTTAGCTTAGGGTTAAACATAAATATTATAATTATATATTTATTTATTTAAATATAAACATATATATTTTCGGGTCGGATTCGGGGATGGGGACGCCAATACCATCCCCTCCCCATACCCGTCGGGGATTTTTTAAGTTCGGGGATCCCCATACCCGATAACCATTTGGCCCCGAAATCTCCCCCCATTAGGATCGGGGACCCGTCGGGGACCCTCCCCCGCGGGGATTTTTGCCATCCCTAGTCTCGGATATTCTCATAAAATTTAAAACAAAGAGAAACGGAAAAATGTTTTATTACGTAACTCTTACAAATGGTAACCTCATCATATTTGCAATATAATGGTCTAAAAATGAAAAAATAAAAAATAAACGACTCAATTTTGACACGAAGGTTACATATAACCATCAACCCTTACTTGACAATCATAAAAAAATCAAGTACGTCAAAGAATAGCAAACCTTTTGTGATAATCACATCAAAATGTATCCTATATTACTATGTGCAAATACCCATATCTATTGTCGACTCTGCCGGAGGGCCATAAACTTGGCAATTATTGCATCGGAGTCGGGAAGCTTTGGGTGGACATGAGAAGCTTTCTCCTTTGGTGCACTCTCCACTGTAGGACCTGATGATTTTGGAGTTTCAGTGCTCCGTGCTGTTGCAATCTTTGGAGAAAGACTGGATGATTGCTCCCTTGGAAATGACTTTGAAGTCTCTACATGCACAGAGGACCTCTTGGATTCTGGTATTGGTTTAGAAGCTGCTTGTTCTACTGGTCTATGCCGCTCCTGACTTCCTGGGCGCATTGAACTCTTCGTCTGGGACAAGGGCCTTTGTAGAGTTTCAGTGGCATAAGAGGGGTTTCCGTATGACTTTGAAGTCTCTATGGTTGAGGACCTCTTGGATTCTGCAATTGGTTTAGGAGCTGCTGCTTCTGCTGGTCTATGCCACTCCTGACTTCCTGGGCGTTCTGAGCCCTTGGTTTGGGATGATGGCTTTGGTAGAGTTTCAGTGGCATAGGAACTCCTTGAAAAGGGGTTTCCATATGACTTTGAAGTCTCTACAGGAGAGGACCTCTTGGAATCTGGAATTGGTTTAGGAGTTGCTTCCTCTGCTGGTCTATGCCACTCCTGACTTCCTGGGCGTTCTGAGCTCTTGGTCTGGGACAAGGGCTTTGGTACAGTTTCTGTGGCATAGGAACTTCGTGAAGAGGGGTTTCCATATGAATTTGAAGTCTCTACGGGCGAGGACCTCTTGGAATCTGGAATTGGTTTTGGAGCTGCTTCTTCTGCTGGTCTATGCCACTCCTGACTACCTGGGCGTTCTGAGCTCTTGGTCTGGGACAAGGGCTTTGGTACAGTTTCAGTGGCATAGGAACTCCTTGAAGAGGAGTTTCTGTATGACTTTGAAGTCTCTACAGGCGAGGACCTCTGGGATTCTGGTATTGGTTCAGGAGCTGCTTGTTCTGCGGGTCTATTCCACTCCCGACTCCCTGAGCGCTCTGAGCTCTTGGTATGGGATGAGGACTTTGGTAGAGTTTCAGTGGCATAGGAACTCCTTGAAGAGACTTTTCCATATTCTGAAGTCCTTGACACGTCAGAAACAACTGCTGTCTTTGAGCTAGAACTTCTAACAGAATTTGAAGAAGAGGGCTGTGTCCTTCTAGATAGTTTAGCACTTGGACGGGCATTGCTAGTGGAAATCTTTGTGTGAAGATCTTCCTCACCTTCGCTATCCTCTGAATCAAAGAAACCAAATGTGGATTTTGAGCTTGCCTTTGCTTCAGATCCCAATTTTTTATTGAATGGGTCTTTACCACTGCTAACAATTCCATGTGACAGTTCATCCCCTGAAGAATCATCATCGGGAGCAATATATGAGACTTGGGTTCTTCTGCTCCGTTCCTTAATCAGTTTTGTGCTCCCTTGCAGATTATTTGGCTCTTGACTAGAAGCACCAGAAACGATGGAAGTCCTGATTTTCGGAGAATGGGAAGGTTGCTCAATCTTAGTATCCTCAGTGACTTGTTTGACAAACAAAGAGTTTCCTGATGGTTTCCTGGTAAACGGTGGATGCTTATACCCCTTATTCCGCAGGCCACCTGTCAAAGTCCCATAGTTCAACTCATTGTCAGTGTCGCTTACACAACTACACCCCGCTGAAACCTCACTATCTTTCACAGTTTGAGGCAACTGTAGTGTTTGAAAATCGTCCTTAACATTTGAGTCTAATCCAGATTTCATTAGCCCTCGAGATGGCTCACCAGTAGGCAATTCATCATAATCAAACTTTTCCTCCGAGGCAGGGGTATTTTCAACTCCTTGGCTTCTCCCAGGCTGTACATCAACGGAGTTCAAATTAAGAGATGAAGGCAGTAACCATGACTTTTGATTAGAACCCAAATTTAACTCCTCCGAAGATGAAGATCCAAATGACCTATGTCTTGCACTATGGCTCTGTCCAGAAGAAAATTTAGAAACTGTGCTCTGGGAAAGCTTAGACTTGTCTACCTCCTCTTCACTGTCTGAACTTGGGCCATCTGAAGCATCAAAAGCAACAGGCAATAAGTCATTTGGTTCTGAAGAAGCCACAGAACCTGTCAAGTTTTCTGAAAAAACAGGAGGGGAGTGCTGCGTCAATGAAGAACTTAATTGTGAAGTGGACTTAAATTGTACTTCATCTGTCTGATGTTTGGAGCTCCTATCATTCAAATGAGCTGAAGAAGAAAATGAGTTTCTATCGGGAGAAGGAAAATAAAAACTAGATTCTTGGCCCTTGAAGTCCTCCACATCAAATTTATATTTATCATCATCTGAACCAGAGTCATCAAAAACCAAAGCAGCATTTCCATAAGAATTCATTTGCTTTGTGCTCTGATAGATATTAGCATCACCAACAAAAGAATCCTCACCCAGGCCAGTGGAAACATTTACGCGATCATTACTTGAATTTCTTGAATGAGACCTGGCAGATTGTTCTCCAGTCCTCATATCTCCCGAATAAGAAATATGATCATTCCCTCTCAAAACATCCTCCTGATCATCACTACCAAAATTTGAATTAGATTGGGAGGCAGGCCTACTAGATTTCTCTTCAGATCTCATATCGTCAAAATAAGAAATATTATCAGGTTTCTTTGCAGTTTGCATCTCACTCAAATACACATCAATGTTGCTGGACTGTCTCTTCGTACTCACTTCACCTATAGAATTAGATTGGGAGGAACACCAGCTAGATTTCTCTTCCGATCCCATATCACCAAAATAAGAAACATGATCAGATTCCCTTCCAGTTTGCATCACACTATCATACACATCAATGTTGCTGGAATGTCTCTTCGTACTCACTTCACCTATAGAATTAGATTGGGAGGGACGCTTGCTAGATTTCTCTTCCGATCCCATATCGCCAAAATAAGAAACATTATCAGATTCCCTTCCAGTTTGCATCTCACTAGAATACACATCAATGTTGCTGGACTCTCTCTTAGTACTCACTTCACCTATAGAATTAGATTGGGAGGAATGCCTGCTAGATTTCTCGTCTGATCCCATATCGCCAAAATAAGAAACATTATCAGATTCCCTTCCAGTTTGCATCTCACTAGCATACACATCAGTGTTGCTGGACTGTCTCTTTGTACTCATTTCACCTATAGAGTCACGTTTCTCAGGTTCAGATGACTTCCTTTGAGGATATCGATCTGCCATTTGGTGACTATTCAGTGAAGGATCATTGTTAATGGAAGTTCTACTAGATGTTAAAGAAGCTGACTGGCTAAATTTATCCCGTGATTCTGAAGAATGTTGCCTTGAAAGTTCTGCAGCTGCTCTGGCAGCCATGCTTGCCATTTCTGCTGATTCAGCAGCTGCCTGCGCTGCAGAGGCAGCATCCTTAAAGTTCATGTTCCAATTCTGCCTACCCGTTGAAGAAGTATTTCCGTCCCCATGAAATGAATGCCTATTTTCCGTCCCATCAGTTCTATTTCCTGTATGTAATATCCAATTAAGAATGAGACAAAAGAGAAATTCAAAATAACACTAGTAAATACTAAAACTTAATAAATCACCACCTTCCAGTGACTATTGATGTACCTGAAGATCTCACTTCTGGATGAAATGTGTCAGATGCGGTTGCTTTGTTGGAAGAAACATTTGAAGAAGCAGAATCCCGGAAGCGAGGTGAAGATCTTGCACTCTGCTGATTAAAGTTCATGGATACATCATGATTCTCATAACTTTGAGGTGGAACCTGAACATTAGAAGGTTCCTTGACATCATGATTAGGTGGAGGTGGGCCACGCGGAGGTTCCCCATGAATTTTACTGGCCGAGCCAAAAGTATTTGGTCCATTCTGCGCAAATGTCACAAAATTCCTTTTTGCGTTAAACAATGAAATGTAATACGACCCAGATGAATCTTTAGTTTTATGTTATCTATGAAATATCAAGCAACGAATGAACCACGCTAGAGCTGAACCAATCTTACCAGCAGGTCCTCCGGAGGCTTGGACTCTTTCTCTTCAAATGATTCAGGATCCCATTTGACGTTATGTTCCTCTGCAATTGCAGCCAAGATTTTCATCTTCGTAGGGCCGTCAGGTGATTTGGCAGATAATTTCTCCACTAACTGAGACAATAACATTAAAAAATATATATCAATAAAACTAATCTGCTGACTTTTGACAGAATACCTCCAGCCATCTCCAATGGGACCCATTTAGTTTCCATGTTAAAACTATCCGCGGATATTGAACAGGTATATGAACATACCATACGATTTACACCACAATCTGGGCGCAATTCAACAGCTCCAGAGATAAACTCCTTTCCATATTTAGCAGTGAAATGCTTGCGAACATCCATGAGTTCTGGTATGTCTGCACATCTTGGAGATGCAAATACTACACTAGTAATTGCTTCCTTCAGATCAATGGGGCAGTTTCTGTAACATATTAAACAAATCAACACAACCCAAGCGCTTTTAAAGCAAGAATTGAAAAATACAATATTGAAAGGAGTATAACCATATCGCTTATTCTATGATGATAAAGTAAAAAAACCAGACAGTAAAATATTCTAAACAAACACAGAAATACCGGTAGCTTTATGAATCTTAAAATGAGCACTTAACTGACGAGTAACAAAGTATTGCTAAATTTAAACACAAAAGCACATGCATGAACAAAGATGACAAAACTATTGGATTTACATACTTTTGTGACTCGATCATAGGCAAGCGTGCTGCAATAAGTTCGCAATATATCTCAATAAGTTCATATGCTGCCTTCGTCTTCTCTTCCCTGAGGACATGTTCAACCTGAGATACAGGATGCACGTAAAAGTCATAAAAAAAGTGTATGTTATCACACTGGAAATTTCAACAAGTAGAGGCTGCTACTAAGATCACTCATCAAATAAAAACACCTAGGGCGAGAAATTTCGTTTCTTCTATATTACTCTTTGGCCTTTCATGGGTGTACCACGGCTGAAATTGGCAAAACTGTGGGTTCCTTGCCCATTAAAACCATTTCAGACGACATATTAAGAAAATAAAACATATCAATGCCTTCCTAAAATGCATATTGATGATAGAGCAGGTCCTCCAAATTAAATGAAATAGGACCAAATCCATGAAGAAGCATAGTGTGTACGTACTATACATCTCTGGTTATAATAGAACATAAAACAAAAAACAAAACTTGATTGCAAAAGCAGAGTTGTTGAAGGATCAAAGACAAACCCGAATTCTAGCAGTCCGTTCCTGGCCAGTCTCAAGTAATTGGGCCAATTCCCTCTTTATCTGCTTCACTTGTGCATCTTTCTTGTTCTTCAATAGCTTTATACGAGAAACCGCAAGCTTTAACGACGTTTTGCTGCATCGACACCAATCAAACCCGCCAAATTCATCAATAAAACAGTAAAATTCCAATACATAACACAAATTTGCGGTAACAAAAACTTGAAACTCCGCAGCAGCAGAGTCAACCGCGCAGGAATCATTGTACAAGTACAAAGCTCTGTTTCAAATTTTCTATCTTCTCCTATGATTCTCGGAAACCAAACAGGCCCCTAATAATATTTATAAATTTAGAAAGAAAAAAAAAAAACGAGAAAAATTACCATTTGGCTGGCTTGAAGCTCCTGTGAAGCATGGTGAATTCAGAATTGAGATTCTTCAAAACCAAAGCTTTGAACTTTCGAAGTTATATGATCTGATTAATTTTCCTAGGCGGCCAAGAAACCCAGATGGCGTATTGAATCGGGTGAAGCGTGTGATAATATAATAATGGAAGTTTCTGATTGTGGAATTTAGTAAAAGCAAAAGAAGGATCTTACAGAGGAAGGCGCATGGATATTGAAATTTCGTGGAAAAGGAAACGAAGACTTTCGCCTTCTTCTAAATCACACGGAAAGGAAACGAGTGATTAAGTTTAGGTGTGGAAGGGTGCAGGAAACAAACAATGAGAGGCTAACCTTGTAGCCTTTGTATGTTTGACTAACTTTGTTTTCTTTTCTTTTTTCTTTTTTTCTTTTTTTTTTCCCTTTTTTTTTTTAAGTTTCTACTACTTTGTCCTGTGAATAAAATAATCCAAATTTGTTGTCCTGTTCTTTTTATTTTTTTGGTAGTAAATTCTCTTGTCATGTTCTTTCCTTCCTCTTTTTGTGTCTGATATTCTTCTCTTAAATTGTCTTTTTATTTTATAAATAAAATTTATATTCTTTTTCTTTGAGGTTTGGGAAAAGGGTATTCGTGGATTTCAAACCGTTAAAATTCAGCAAACATGCATACACCAATTAGATTAGATTCCTAATTGTCAATTCAATCCAATTTGATCAAAGCTAGGATCTAAGAGATTGGATTGGATAATCGATTTTAATAACGGAAAATAGCCATTGATACATAAAATAGTTATCATTAAATTTATTCCAAACACACATTAGATTGGATAAAGCAATTAGATTGGATTGGATTCTCCCTAGTAAATTTGTCATATGATTTGAACAGTTTTGAGATTTTAAGATTCAATTCAATTCACCAAATCATTAAATTATAAAATACTACAGTAGTATTATTACGTGGTATATCTTGTATTCATGTTATAATATAGGTGGAAGACATGATTTATTTCTCTCTTTTAGGGAATAGTATCAATAAATATTTACTTATATTATAACATGTGTACAAGATGTACCATATGACCGTACTACCGTAGTATTCTATAATCACTTGTATTTTTGGATTCCAAATCGTTAAAATTCAACAAATATGCATCCACCAAGTTAGATTAGATTGATGATTTTCAATTCAATCCAATTTGATCAAAGTGATCCATGATTTGGATTGGAAAACGGATCACACATTAGAGTATTTTCATAATATTTTTTAATTCTCATATAAGATCAAAGTAGTATGAAGCAATTAGATTGGATTGGATTTCGAGATTTTAAGATTCAATTCAATTCAACAAATCTAATCAAAATTGAATTAGATCAGTTTAAGCCAATTGAATTTGGATTATAAACACCCCTTAGTTTTGGAAGACAAAATCATAATAGATGGAGTTGATATCTCATTGTTTTATTTTAAGCCGGTCATTTTAGTCTTTAGATATATTAATTGAAAATCCCTGAGTTTAATGATATCTTAGAAGAAATTTTTCTTTAAAAAAAGTACATATGATGTAGACACCGGTGTGGGACAAGTATTACAAACCATAAAGTTTTGAGTTGAGGCGCACCAAAGTTGAAAAGGAGGTGCATATGCAGCCCACGCTAAAAACTAGTCATGGAATTAATTCATGCGCACCGACAGAGCATCCCCAAATGTTATAAATCCAGTTACTGCTTCTCACGTCTTGAATTTGTCCTCAAATACTCACAAAGGTTGCAGAATCTTAATCCAAATGGTTGTAAAATATAGTAAAGATTCCAAAAACATCAATCATTTTATGTGCAGAAAACAAAGAGCTAGAACATAAAACAACATATTTTTTATATTTTTTTTTCATGTATGGAGAGGTTGTAATGATCGGAATTTTCCGGTTTTTTAGGTTATTTTTAAGTATTATTCATGCGAAAAGTTAGTTAAATCGGAAATTGTTTATCCATTTGATTATCCGGATAATTTTGACATCGTCAACATGACCCACCACCAACATAAATTGCCTAACTTCCAACGTGAAACTAACAAATTGTGAATTTAATGAGTAGTTGTCTTGTTCTTTTGTTAATGTCATGCAACTGATGAAAAGAAAAAAGTTGAAAAGGAATATGCTATCTCACAGGCGCATAGTGACAAGGGCCACTTTGAAAACATAGTTTTCAGGACTCTGCATACATATGAAAACCTTTTCCTTGGGATTTTCCAAATACACAAATCCTAAGGAAAAGGTGTTCACATGTGCAGCAATAAATAGTTCAACCTTCAAATCCAACATCCCCACCTTTATTTTCTTATCTCTTTATCCAGCTGTTAAACTTCTCATGGATTTTGACATTGGTCATAATCTAAAGTCCCTGATGCTCCTGGAAAAGTCATTGTTTCTGAGCTTCTGGTGGACCGGTCCTTGTTTAGTTTTGTGATCCCTTTCTCATTGTATGGCTCTTCAACAAGAGTACTAGAAACGAAACAAGTTATGTCTGCTGGAGATCATGGAGATTGCTCGGCTATACTAAGGTTTCTTTGAAAACAATTAGCATTGCCGCGCGGCTATACTCAGGTTTTAAAATTTCTTTTTCAAAAATAGTATAGCCGACCGGCTATACCTTTTTTGATACGCTGGCTACTTATCACAGGCTAGCCTTTTTTTTGATTTATGAATAGTATACTCTGTTTTTAAAATTCTTTTTACAAAAATAGTATCGCCGCGCGGCTATACTCGTTTTGACACACGGACGACTTTTTTGTTTTATAAATAAGCTTTTCAAAAAATTTCCAAAAAATAGTGTAGCCGCACGGCTATACCCGCTTTTCGCATTTTTTTTCCAAAAATCATATAGGGGTCCGGCTATACTCTCTTTTCAAAAAAAAAATTCCAAAAAGAGTATAGCCATTCGGCTATACTGTTTTTGACACGCGGGCTCCTAATGTGGGCGCCTTTTTTTCAGGGATTTATAAATAGTATAGCCGCTCGGCTATACCAAGTTTTTAATTTTTTTTTCCAATAATAGTATAGCCGTCCGGCTATACTCTGTTTTAAAAATTCGCGCCTATACGCTTTTTGACACGCGGGCTCCTAATCTCAGGCTGGCCTTTTTTTTTTGTTTTATAAATCGTATAGCCACAAGGCTATACTTGCTTTTCAAAAATTTCCGAAAACTAGTATAGCCGATCGGCGATATCCGGTTTTTACATTTTTTCCCAAAAATAGTATAGCCGTACTCTGTTTTCAAAAATATTTTTCCAAAAATAGTATAGCCATGCGGCTATACTGTTTTTGACACGCGGGCTCCTAATTGCCAGGTGGGCGACTCATTTTTTTCGGGTTTTATAAATAGTATAGCCGCTCGGCTATACGCGTATTTAAAAAAATTTCCCAAAAATAGTCGGCTATGCTATTTAGTATCTCCGTTGTTGAAATGGACTTAAATTGTACTTCATCACTCCTTTTTTCAGAGCTCCAAGCATTTAAATTATCCGAAAGAATTGAGGATGAATTTCCACCGGGAGAAGAAAATTTTAAACTAAATTCTTGTCCCTTGTAGTCCTCCAACACATCAAATTCACAGTTATGGTCATCTGAACTGAATCAAATTCACAGTTATGGTAAAAAATCACAGCTGCATTTCCATAAGAATTCATTCCCTCTCCAAGTCCGAAATAAGAAATAAGATAATTCCCTCTCAAAACATCTGTATGATCATAACTTGCATATATCACCTCCGGTTTACAGGACTGTCTCTTCATACTCAGTTCACCTAATAAGTCAATCTTTTCAGGTTCAGATGACTTCTTTTGAGAATAAGTAAATATGCTCATTCCATCTCGAATTACCTTCCCAATCATCACTACAAAAGGTTGACTCAGATCGAAAAGAAGACATGCAAGATTTATTTTCAGATCTTATATCTCCAAAACCAGTTTGCAAGTCACTCTTATACATCACCTCAGATTTACTGGACTGTTTCTTCATACTCACGTCACCTAAAAAGTCAAACTTCACAGGTTCAGATGACTTCTTTTGAGGATATCAATCTGCCATTTGGAAACTAATCGCCGAAACGGAAGTTCTACTGGTTCTCGAGGAGGCTGACAGGCAAATTTTGTCATGTGATTTTGATGAGAATTGCCGCGAAGTTCTCCGGTTGCTCTGGCAGCTATGCCATTTCTGCTGATTCAGCAGCTGCCTGTGCTGCAGTGGTAGCATCCTCAAATTGCCCGTTCCAATTCTTCCTACAGAAAGAAAAATCATTTCCATCCCCAGAAATAAATGCCTATCTTCCATCCCATCAGTTTCATTTCCTATATGCAAATGTCCAATTAAGTATCAAACAAGTGACAAATTCAAAAAATTAAAATCGGGTATAGCCGATCGGCTATACTATTTCTATTTCTTTTATATAAAAAATTCTACAAACGGATTATAACTATTTCTTTTACCAAAAATGGGAAAAATCCGAGCAAGCTTTGAAACTGTGCTCTGAGTAAGCATAGACTTCTCTAGCTCCCCTTCACTGGCCATCTGAAGCATCAAAAGCAACAGGCAATAAGTCAATAGGTTTTGAAGTGGCCATAGAACCTGTCAAACTTTCAGAAAAAAACAGCATGGGAGAGCTGCGCAAATGAAGAGCTTAATTGGGAAATGGACTTAATGGTGCCTAGAGCTGAGCCAATCTTACCAGCAAGGCCTCAAGAGACTTGGACTCATTCTCTCCATATGAATCAGGATCCCACTTGGATGTTATGTTCATCTGCAATTGCTGACAATATTTTTACCATCTTCAATTTGCCCAATTCTGCTGCGCATCTTCGAGATGCAAATATTACACTTGAAATTGCTCCCTTCAAGTCAACTGGGCAATCTCTGTGGAAATGTTAAATAGGTCAACGCGATGCAAGCTCTTTAAAAAAAAAAATTAGAAAAAACCGAGTATAATCGAGGGGCGATACTATTTCGTGTTGAAAAGAAACGAAAAAACTGAGTCTAGCCGCCCGGCTATACTGTTTCTTTTTAAAAAATTCAAAACTGGAGTATAGCCGCGCGAATATACTATTTCTTTTAAAAAATAGAAAAACCGAGTACAGCCGAGCTGGTATAATATTTATTTTTTAAAAAAATAAAAAGTCGAGTATAGCCGGGCGGCTGTACTATTTCTTTGTTAAAAAAATTCTAAAATCGAGTATAGCCGCGCGGCGATACTATTTTTTTTAAGTTGAAAAAATCGATTATCGCCGATCGGCTATACTAGTTCTTTTAAATAAATTAGAATAAATGGATTATAGCCGACCGGCTATACTATTTTTTTTAAAAAAAATTTCTATAAACCGATTATAACCACCGATTATAACCATTTATTTTACAAAAAAAATGGAAAAATCCCAGAAAGATTTGAAACAGTGCTCTGAGTTATTGCCTGTTGCATATACTCCGGTTTACTGGACTGTCTCTTCATGCTCAGTTCGCCTAATAAGTCAATCTTTTCAGGTTCAGATGACTTATTTTGAGGATAATGATCTGCCATTTGGGGAGTATAAGTAATATGCTCTTTCCATCTCGAATTACCTTCCCAATCATCACTACAAAAGGTTGACTCAGATGGAAAAGAAGACATGCAAGATTTATTTTCAGATATCTTATTTCTCCGAAAACAGCTTGCAAGTCACTCTTATACAGCACCTCAGATTTACTGGACTGTTTCTTCATACTCACGCCACCTAGAAAGTCAAGCTTCCCAGGTTCAGATGACTTCCTTTGAGGATATCAATCTGCCATTTGGAAACTATTCGCCGAAATGGAAGTACTACTGGTTCTCGAGGAGGCTGACAGGCAAATTTTGTCGTGTGATTTTGATGAGCATATTGCCGCGAAAGTTCTGCAGTTGCTCTGGCAGCTATGCTTGCCATTTTCTGCTGATTCAGCAGCTGCCTGTGCTGCAGTGGTAGG